>NW_024752521.1:0-48428 GCF_018991925.1 Homarus americanus
CAATGCATCCTTCGTTTCGGTTGCATCCTTATGTGCACCTCAGAAGCCTCCTGTTTTCCTGACAGTCCCAGGTACATCTCTGCACTCCCAGGTACCTCTGACACTGCCAGGTACACCTCCGACAATGCCAGGTACACCGCCCCAGCATTCCCCAGTTACACCTCCGACACTCCCAGTTACACCCCTGTGCTCCCAGGTACACCTCTGACACTCCCAGGTACACCTCTGACACTCCCAGGTACCACCTGACCTCCCAGTACACCTCCGATACTCCCAGGTACACTCCGACACTCCCAGGTATACCTCTGACACTCCCAGGTACTCCTCAGCCTCCCAGGTTCACCTCTGACACTCCCAGGTACACCTCTGACCTCCTTGGTATACTCACGGCCTCCCAAGGTACACCTCTGGCACTCCCAGGTGCCCACAGCTGACACTCCAGGTACAGCTCTGATCCCATGTACACCTCAGACATCCGGGTACACCTCAGACACTCCAGGTACACCTCAGACACTCCCAGGTACCCTGTCACTTCCAGGTACACCCTGACCTCCCAGGCCTCTGACACTCCCAGGTACCTCTGATACTCCCATATGCCTCGGCTCCCAGCTACGCTGACACTCCCAGGTTCACCCCAACCTCCAGGTACACCCCTGACCTCCCAGGTACACCTCTGACACACGCAGGTACACCTCAGACACTCCCAGGTACACCTCTGATGCTTCCAGGTACACCTGACACTCTCAGGAACACCTCCCGACACTCCCAGGTACCTCCAGACACTCCCAGGTACACCTCTCACACTCCCAGGTACACCTCTGACCTCCCAGGTACAGCTCTGATGCTCCCAGGTACACCTCTGATGCTCCGGGATGCCTCTGACACTCCCAGGTACCTCTGACACACGCAGGTACACCTCTCAGACACTCCCAGGTACCTCTGATGCTTCCAGGTACCTGACATCTCAGGAACACCTCCGACACTCCCAGGTACACCTCCAGGCACTCCCAGGCACACCTCTCACTCCTGGTACACCTGACACTCACAGGTGCACTGCAGCACTCCCAGGTACCTCCCACTCCAGGTACACCTCTGACACTTCCAGGTACAACAGCTCTTTCACCAGGTACACCTCAGACACTCCCAGGTACACCTCAGACACTCCCAGGTACACCTCAGACCTCCCAGGTGCTCTCTGACTCCTCTGGTCACCTTGACTCCCGGAACCTCTCATACACTCCAGGTACACCTCAGACATTCATCCACTCACAGGTACACCTCTGGCCTCCCAGGTACTCACGACAATCCTGGTCTCTGACACTCCCAGAGTGCACGTCCAACACTCCCAGGTACACCTCAGACACTCCCAGGTACACCGCTGACACTGCAGGTACACCGCTGACACTGCCAGGTACACCTCCAGACACTGCCAGGTACACCTCAGACACTGCCAGGTACACCTCAGACACTCCCATGCACACCTCTGACACTCCCAGGTACACCTCTGGCCTCCCAGGTATGCCTCAGACACTCTGGGCACACCTCTGACCTCCCAGGTTCACAGGTTCTGTCACTTCCAGGTACTCCTCTGACGCTTCCAGGTACCTCTGACCTCCCAGGTGTCTCGCTCCTGTTTCAACCTCCCAGGCCTCGCCTCCCAGGTACACCTCAGACATGCACCTCTGACACTCACAGGTACACCTCCTGACACTCCCAGGACTCCACTGACAATCCCTGGTACACCTCTGACACTCAGGTACACGTCCACTCCCAGGTACACCTCTGCACTCCCAGGTACTTGACCACTCCCAGGTACACCGCTGACACTGGTACACCTCAGACATGACATGTACACCTCAGACCTGCCAGTACACCTCCAGACACTCATCCCAGGTACACCTCTGGCCTCCCAGGTATACCTCAGACACTCACAGGCACACCTCTGACACTCCCAGAACACCTCAGACACTCCCAGTTACACCTCTGACACTTCCGTACTCCTCTGACGCTTCCAGGTACCTCTGGCACTCCCATGACACCGACACTACTGGGTACCTCCAGTTCTCACTCTCCCGACGCTCCCAGGTACTCCTCTGACACTCCCAGGTACACCTCTGACACTCTCAGGTACACCTCTGACACTCCCAGGTACACCGCAGCACTCCCAGGTACTCCTCCTGGCACTCCTGGTACACCTTCTGTACCACCACTGGCATCCCAGGTACCTCTGGCACTCCCAGGTACACCTCTGCACTTCAGGTACAACTCTGACACTACAGACACCTGGGACACCAGGTACACCTCAAACACACTCAGGTACCTCAGACACTCCCAGGTACCTCAGTCCCAGGTACCCCTGACACTTCCAGGTACTGACACTCCCAGGTACACCTCTGTCACTCCCAGGTACACCTCTGATACTCCCAGGTATACCTCTGGCTCCCAGATACGCCCAGCCTCCCAGGTTCACCGCCACACTCCCAGGTACACTCCTGACACTCCCAGTCCTCTGACACGGGTACCTCCAGACACTCCCAGGTACACCTCTGACACTTAGGTACACCCCCAACTCTCAGGAACACCTCCGACACCTCCAGGTACACTTCTGACACTCCCAGGTACACCTCTCACCTCCCAGGTACACCTCTGTGCTCCCAGGTGTCTCTTACTCCCAGGTACACCTGTGCTCCCAGGTCACTCCCAGCACTCCCAGGTACACCGTTGACACTCCCAGGTGCACTGCTGACCTCCATGTGCACCGCCCCAGACACTCTGGGTACCCTGACCTCCCAGGTACACCTATGACACTCGCAGGTATACCTCAGACCTCCAGGTACACCTCGGCCTCCTGGTACACACCATGACACTTCCAGGTACACCCTGACACTCCCAGGTACACCCTCGGCCTCCAGGTACACCTCAGACACTCCCAGGTACACCTCCTGACACTCCCAGGTACCTCTGACGCTCCCAGGACATCTCTGGCCTCCCAAGTACGTCTGACCTCCCAGGTACCTCCAGTCTCCCAGGTACCTCTGACACTCCCAGGTACTCCTCGACACACCAGGAACACCTGAGACACTCTGGGTACCCACCTCTGACACTCCCAGGTACACCCTGACACTCCCAGGTACACCACCTGACACTCCCAGGTACCTACTGACCTCCCAGGTACACCTCAGACACTCCCAGGTACCTCTGGCCTCCCAGGTACACCCCTGACCTCCGTTACACCTCTGCCACTCCGGTACTCCTCTGACGCTCCCAGGTACTCCTCTGACACTCCCAGGTACACCTCTGACATTCCCAGTTACACCTCCGACACTCCCAGTTACACCTGGCCTCCAGGTACCTCTGACCTCCCAGGTACACCTCTGACACTCCAGGTACATCTCCTGACACTCCCAGGTACACCTGTGACACTCCCAGGTACACCTCCGACAATGCCAGGTACACCTCTGACCCCCAGGTACACCTCCGATATTCCTGGTACACCTCCGATATTCGCAGGTACACCTCCGATATTCCAGGTACCTCAGACACTCCCTAGGTACCTGCAGTCCAGGTACATCTCTGACCTCCCAGGTACACCTCTGACACTGCCAGGTACACCTCCGACAATGCCAGGTACACCTCTGACATTCCCAGTTACACCTCCGACACTCCCAGTTACACCCTGACACTCCCAGGTACACCTCTGACACTCCCAGGTACACCTCTGATACTCCCAGGTACACCGCTGACACTCCCAGGTACCTCCGTACTCCCAGGTACACCTCCGATACTCCCAGGTATACCTCTGACACTCCCAGGTACTCCTCTGACACTCCTGGTTCACCTCTGACACTCCAGGTACACCTCTGACACTCCTTGGTACACCTCTGACACTCCAGGTACCTCTGCTTGCTCCCCAGGTACACACAGCTGACACTGCCAGGTACCAACTCTGACAGTCCATGGTACACCTCAGACACTTCCCGGGTACACCTCAGACACTCCCAGGTACACCTCAGACACTCCCAGGTACACCCCTGTCCTTCCAGGTACACCCTGACCTCCCAGGTACACCTCTGACACTCCCAGGTACACCTCTGATACTCCCAGGTACACCTGATGCTCCCAGGTATGCCTCCTGACACTCCCAGGTACACAGTTGACCTCCCAGGTACTGCCCAGCCTCCCATGTGCACCGCCCCAGCACTCCCAGGTACACCCCCTGCACTCCCAGGTACACCTCAGACACTCGCAGGTACACCTCAGACCTCCCAGGTACACCTCTGACACTCCCTGGTACACCCCTGACACTTCCAGGTACACCTGACCTCCAGGTACACCTGACACTCCCAGGTACACCTCAGACACTCCAGGTACCTCTGACCTCCCAGGTGCCTCTGACGCTCCCAGGTACATCTCTGACACTCCCAAGTACCCGTCCCGACACTCCCATTACCTCAAACCTCCCAGGTACACCTCTGGCTCCCAGGTACTCTCCTGACACACCCAGGAACACCTGAGACACTCACAGGTACACCTCGACACTCCCAGGTACACCCCTGACACTCCCAGGTACCACTGGCTCCCAGGTACACCACTGACACTCCCAGGTACACCTCAGACACTCCCAGGTACACCTCTGACACTCCCAGGTACACCCTGACACTCCCAGGTACACCTCTGCCACTCCGAGGTGCTCTGCGCTCCCAGGTACTCCCTCTGACACTCCAGGTACACCTCTGACATTCCCAGTTACACCTCCGACCTCCCAGTTACACCCCTGACACTCCCAGGTACACCTCTGACACTCCCAGGTACACCTCTGACCTCCAGGTACATCTCCCTGACACTCCAGGTACACCTGTGACACTCCCAGGTACACCTCCGACAATGCCAGGTACACCTCCCCACCCCCAGGTACACCTCCGATATTCCCAGGTACACCTCCCGTATTCCCAGGTACACCTCCGATATTCCCAGGTACACCTCAGACACTCCTAGGTACACCTCTGACAGTCCCAAGTACATCTCTGACACTCCCAGGTACACCTCTGACACTGCCAGGTACACCTCCGACATGCCAGGTACACCTCTGACATTCCCAGGTACACCTCCGACACTCCCAGTTACCCTGACACTCCCAGGTACACCTCCGACACTCCAGTGTACCTCTGATACTCCCGTACACCCTCCAGCTCTCCAGGTACACCTCCGATACTCCCAGGTACACCTCCGATACTCCCAGGTATACCTCTGACACTCCCAGGTACTCTTCTGACACTCCTGGTTCACCTCGGCCTCCCAGGTACACCTCTGACACTCCTTGAGCCTCTGACCTCCCAGGTACACCTCTGGCACTCCCAGGTTGGCCCAGCACTGCCAGGTACAACTCTGACAGTCCATGCACCTCAGACACTTCCAGGTACCTCGAACCTCCCAGGTACACCTCAGACACTCCCAGGTACACCCCTGACACTTCAGGTACACCCCTGACTCCCAGGTACACCTCTGGCCTCCCAGGTACACCTCTGATACTCCCAGGTATACCCTCTGGCACTCCCAGGTACACTGCTGACACTCCCAGGTTCCCCAGCCTCCCAGGTACACCTGACACTCCCAGGTACACCTCGACACCCAGGTACACCTCAGACCTCCCAGGTGCACCTCTGATACTTCCAGGTACCCTGAGACTCTCAGGAACACCTCCGGCCTCCCAGGTACCTCAGACACTCCCAGGTACACCTCTCACCTCCCAGGTGCACCTCTGAGACTCCCAAGTTCCTGATGCTCCCAGGTACACCTCTGATGCTCCCAGGTAGCCTCCTGACCTCCCAGGTACACCTCTGACACTCCCAGGTACCTCTGACACTCACTAGGTACCTCAGACCTCCCAGGTACCTCTGACACTCCCCGGTACACCCCTGACACTTCCCGGGCACCCCTGACCTCCCAGGTACACCTCTGACACTCCAGGTACACCTCAGACACTCCCAGTACACCTCTGACACTCCAAACCTCTGACCTCCCAGGTACATCTCTGGCCTCCCAGGTACACCTCCCCAGCCTCCCAGGTGCACCTCCGATGCTCCCAGGCACCTCTGACACTCCCAGGTGCTCCTCTGACACCCCCAGGTACACCTGAGACACTCACAGGGCACACCTCTGACACTCCCAGGTCACCTCCCTGACCTCCCAGGTACACCACCAGCACTCCCAGGTACACCTCCCTGACACTCCCAGGTACACTGGCCTCCATGTACCTCTGACACTCCCAGGTACACCTCTGACGCTCAGGTACTCCTCCTGACACTTCAGGTACCTCTGACACTCCCAGGTACACCTCCGGCTCTCCAGTTATGCACCTCCAGGCTCCCAGGTATACCTCTGACACTCCCAGGTACTCCTCTGACACTCAGGTTCCTGCATGACACTCCCAGGTACACCTCTGACACTCCCTGGTACACCTCTGACACTCCCAGGTACCTCTGGCACTCCCAGGTAGCCACCCCGGCACTGCCAGGTACAACTCTGACAGTCCATGTATGCCTCAGACACCTCCAGGTACACCTCAGACACTCCCAGGTACACCTCCAGACACTCCGTACACCTGACACTTCAGGTACACCCCTGACCTCCCAGGTACCTCGGCCTCCCAGGTACACCTCCTGATGCTCAGGTACGCCTCGGCACTCCCAGGTACACCTCGACCTCCGGGTTCAGCTGACCTCCCAGGTACCCCTAACACCCAGGTCCACCTCTGACACTCAGGTACACCTCAGACACTCCCAGGTACACCTCTGATGCTCCCTGGTACACACCTGACACTCACAGGTACACCCCAACTCCCAGGTACACCTCTGGCACTCCAGCTACACCTCTGACTTCCAGGCCTCTCTGACACTCCCAGGTACCTCAGACACTCCCAGGTACCTCAGACCTCCCAGGTACCTCAGACACTCCCAGGTGCTCCTCGGCCTCCTGGTACACCCGGCACTCCCAGGTACACCTCCTACCGCTCCCAGTGCCTCAGACATTCCACGTACTATGACACTCCAGGTACACCTCTGACACTCCCAGGTACTCACTGACAATCCTGGTACCTCTGACCTCCCAGGTACATCCAGCACCTCCCAGGTGCCACCTCAGACACTCCCAGGTACCCTGACACTCCCAGGTACACGCTGACACTGCCAGGTACACCTCAGACACTGCCAGGTACACCTCAGACACTCCCAGGTACACCTCAGACACTCCCCATGCACACCTCCCGACACTCCCAGGTGCACCTCTGACCTCCCAGGTGCCTCAGACCTCCAGGGACACCTCTGACCTCAGGTACACCTCAGACCTCCCAGGTACACCTCTGACTCCAGGTACTCTCTGACGCTTCCAGGTACCTCCTGACCTCCCGGGGCTCCTCGACACTCCTGGTACACCTGTGCTCCAGGTACACCTCTGACCTCCCAGGTACCTCAGACACTCCCAAGTACACCTCCTGACACTCCCAGGTACACCTCCGGTCTCCCCAGGTACACCTCTGACACTCCCAGGTGCCTCCTCTGACACCCAGGAACACCTGAGACACTCCAGGTACACCTCTGACACTCCCAGGTACACCCTTGACACTCCCAGGTACACCCCAACCTCCCAGGTACACCACCCAACCTCCCAGGTACACCTGAACCTCCCAGGTACACCTCTGACACTCCCAGGTACACCCCTGACCTCCCAGGTACACCTCTGCCACTCCAGGGTACTCCCTCTGACGCTTGGGCCATCCTCTGACACTCCCAGGTACACCTCTGACCTCCCAGGTACCTCTGACACTCCCAGGTACATCTCTGACCTCCCAGGTGCTCCTCTGACACTGCCAGGTACCTCCGACAATTCCAGGTACACCTGCTGTGCTCAGGTACACCTCCGACAGTAGTACCTCTGTCAGGTACACCTCCGATATTCGGGTACACCTCCGATATTCAGGTACCTCCTGTATTCCCCAGGTACCTCAGACACTCAGGTACACCTCCCTGACACTCAGGTACATCTCTGGCTTACTCCCAGGAACACCTCTGACACTGCTGGGTACCTCCACGACAATGCCAGGTACACCTCTTGAGCATTCCCAGTTACACCTCCGACACTCCCAGTTACACCCGTGACACACCCAGGTACACCTCTGAAACTCCACGTGCACCTCTGGTCTCCAGGTATACCGCTGACACTCCCAGGTACACCTCCGATACTCCCAGGTACACCTCCGATACTCCCAGGTATACCTCTGACACTCCCAGGTACTCCTCTGACACTCCCTGGTTCACCTCTGACACTCCCAGGTACACCTCTGACACTCCCTGGTACACCTCTGACACTCCCAGGTACACCTCTGGCACTAACAGGTACACAGCTGACACTGCCAGGTACAACTCTGACAGTCCATGTACACCTCAGACACTTCCAGGTACACCTCAGACACTCCCAGGTACACCTCAAACACTCCCAGGTACACCCCTGACACATCCAGGTACACCCCTGACACTCCCAGGTACAACTCTGACATTCCCAGGTACACCTCTGATACTCCCAGGTATACCTCTGGCACTCCCAGGTACTCCACTGACATTCCCTGGTACACCTCTGACACTCCCAGGTACACGTCCAACACTCCCAGGTACACCTTTGACATTCCCAGGTACACCTCTGATACTCCCAGGTATACCTCTGGCACTCCCAGGTACACCGCTGACACTCCCAGGTTCACCGTTGACACTCCCAGGTAAACTCCTGACACTCCCAGGTACACCTCTGACACACGCAGGTACACCTCAGACACTCCCAGGTACACCTCTGACACTTCCAGGTACACCCCTGACACTCTCAGGAACACCTCCGACACTCCCAGGTACACCTCTGACACTCCCAGGTACACCTCTGACACTGCCAGGTACACCTCCGACAATGCCAGGTACACCTGTGACACTCCCAGGTACCCCTCCGACAATGCCAGGTACACCTCTGACACTCCCAGGTACACCTCCGATATTCGCAGGTACACCTCCGATATTCCTAGGTACACCTCAGACACTCCCAGGTACACCTCTGACACTCCCAGGTACATCTCTGACACTCCCAGGTACACCTCTGACACTGCCAGGTACACCTCCGACAATGCCAGGTACACCTCTGACATTCCCAGTTACACCTCCGACACTCCCAGTTACACCCCTGACACTCCCAGGTACACCTCTGATACTCCAAGGTACACCGCTGACACTCCCAGGTACACCTCCGATACTCCCAGGTACACCTCCGATACTCCCAGGTATACCTCTGACACTCCCAGGTACTCCTCTGACACTCCCTGGTTCACCTCTGACACTCCCAGGTACTCCTCTGACACTCCCTGGTACACCTCTGACACTCCCAGTTACACCTCTGGCACTCCCAGGTACACAGCTGATACTGCCAGGTACAACTCTGACAGTCCATGTACACCTCAGACACTTCCAGGTACACCTCAGACACTCCCAGGTACACCTCAGACACTCCCAGGTACACCCCTGACACTTTCAGGTACACCCTTGACACTCCCAGGTACAACTCTGACACTCCCAGGTACACCTCTGATACTCCCAGGTATACCTCTGGCACTCCCAGATACTCCACTGACATTCCCTGGTACACCTCTGACACTCCCAGGTACACGTCCAACACTCCCAGGTACACCTCTGACACTCCCAGGTACATCTCTGATACTCCCAGGTACACCTCTGACACTGCCAGGTACACCTCCGACAATGCCAGGTACACCTGTGACACTCCCAAGTACACCTCCGCCAATGCCAGGTACACCTATGACACTCCCAGGTACACCTCCGATGTTCGCAGGTACACCTCCGATATTCCCAGGTACCTCAGACACTCCCAGGTACCTCCTGATACTCCCAGGTATCTCTGACACTCCCAGGTACACCTCTGACACTGCCAGGTACACCTCCCGACAATGCCAGGTACGCCTCTGACATTCCCAATTACATCTCCGACACTCCCAGTTACACCCCACTCCCAGGTACACCTCTGACACTCCCAGGTACACCTCTGATACTCCCAGGTATACCCATGACCTCCCAGGTACACCTCCGATACTCCCAGGTACATCTCGATGCTCCCAGGTATACCTCCTGACACTCCAGGTACTCCTCTGGCCTCCCTGGTTCACCTCTGGCCTCCAGGTACACCTCCTGACCTCCCTGGTACCTCTGGCCTCCAGGTGCACCTCTGGCACTCCCAGGTACACAGCTGACACTGCCAGGTACAACTCTGACAGTCCATGTACACCTCAGACACTTCCAAGAACACCTCAGACACTCCCAGGTACACCTCAGACACTCCCAGGTACACCCCTGACACTTCCAGGTACACCCCTGACACTCCCAGGTACACCTCTGACACTCTCAGGTACACCTCTGATACTCCCAGGTATACCTCTGGCACTCCCAGGTACACCGCTGACACTCCCAGGTTCACCGCTGACACTCCCAGGTAAACCCCTGACACTCCCAGGTACACCTCTGACACACGCAGGTACACCTCAGACATTCCCAGGTACACCTCTGACACTTCCAGGTACACCCCTGACACTCTCAGGAACACCTCCGACACTCCCAGGTACACCTCTGACACTCCCAGGTACACCTCTCCCACTCCTAGGTACACCTCTGACACTCCCAGGTACAACTCTGATACTCCCAGGTACACCTCTGATACTCCCAGGTATACCTCTGACACTCCCAGGTACACCTCAACCTCCCAGGTACCTCTGACACTCCGGGTACACCTCAGACCTCCCAGGTACACTTCTGACACTCCCCGGTACACCTCTGACACTTCAGGTACCCCCTGACACTCCCAGGTACACCTCTGACCTCCCAGGTACACCTCAGACACTCCCAGGTACACCTCTGACACTCCCAGGTACACCTGACACTCCCAGGTACATCTCTGACACTCCCAGGTACACCTCTGACACTCCAGGTACCTCCGATACTCCCAGGTACACCTCTGACACTCCCAGGTACTCCTCTGACACACTCCAGGAACACCTGAGACACTCCCAGGTACACCTCTGACACTCCCAGGTACACCCCTGACCTTCCAGGTGCACCACCCCTGACACTCCCAGGTACACCTCTGACACTCCCAGGTACACCCCCCAGTTGCTCCCAGGTACACCTCTGACACTCCAGGTGCCACTCTCTGACGCTCCCAGGTACTCCTCTGACACTCCCAGGTACACCTCTGACATTTGGTTACACGTCCGACACTCCCAGTTACACCCCTGATACTCCCAGGTACACCTCCTGACACTCCAGGTACACCTCTGATGCCTCCTTCCCAACTGCTCCCCAGGTACACGTCAACACTCCCAGGTACACCTCGGCCTCCCAGGTCATCTCTGACACTCCCAGGTACACCTCTGACACTGCCAGGTACACTCCGACAATTCCAGGTACACCTGTGACACTCCCAAGTACACCTCCGACAATGCCAGGTACACCTCTGACACCCCAGGTACCTCCATTCGCAGGTACACCTCCGATATTCCAGGTACACCTCCCATTCCCAGGTACCTCAGACACTCCCTAGGTACCTCTGACACTCCCAGGTACATCTCCTGACCTCCAGGTACACTTCTGACACTGCCAGGTACACCTCGACAATGCCAGGTACACCTCTGACATTCCCAGTTACACCTCCGACACTCCCTTGCCACCGTGACACTCCCAGGTACACCTCTGACACTCCCAGGTACACCTCGGCCTCCCAGGTACCCTCTGGCACTCCCAGGTCACAGCCCTGACACTTCCAGGTACAACTCTGACAGTCCATGTGCACCTCAGACACTTCCAGGTACACTCAGACACTCCCAGGTACACCTCAGACACTCCCAGGTACACCCCTGACACTTCCAGGTACACCCCTGACACTCCCAGGTACACCTCTGACACTCCCAGGTACACCTCTGATACTCCCAGGTATGCCTGGCACTCCCAGGTACCACTTGACACTCCCAGGTTCACCATGACCTCCAGGTACACCTGACACTCCCAGGTACCTCTGACACACCCAGGTACCTCTCAGACACTCCCAGGTACACCTCTGACACTTCCAGGTACACCCCTGACACTCTCAGGAACACCTCCGACACTCAGGTACACCTCAGACACTCCCAGGTACACTCTGCACTCCAGGTACACCTCGAGCCTCCCAGGTACAACTCTGATACTCCCAGGTACACCTCTGATGCTCAGTGTCACCTCTGACACTCCCAGGTACACCTCCTGACACTCCCAGGTACACCTATGACACTCGCAGGTACACCTCAGACACTCCCAGGTACACTCTGCCTCCCCCGGTACACCTGACACTTCAGGTACACCTGACACTCCCAGGTACACCTCTGACACTCCCAGGTACACCTCAGACACTCCCAGGTACACCTCTGACACTCCCAGGTACACCTCTGACACTCCCAGGTACATCTCTGACACTCCAGGTACACCTCTGACCTCCCAGGTACACCTCCGATACTCCCAGGTACACCTCTGACCTCCCAGGTACTCCTCCGACACACTCAGGAACACCTGAGACACTCCACAGGTACACCTCTGACATCCAGGTACACCCCTGACACTCCCAGGTACACCACTGACACTCCCAGGTACACCTCTGACACTCCCAGGTACACCCCTGACACTCCCAGGTACACCTCTGACACTCCAAGGTACTCCTCTGACGCTCCCAGGTACTCCTCTGACACTCCCAGGTACACCTCTGACATTCCCAGTTACACCTCCGACACTCCCAGTTACACCCCTGATACTCCCAGGTACACCTCTGACACTCCCAGGTACACCTCTGATACTCCCAGGTACACCGCTGACACTCCCAGGTACGTCCAACACTCCCAGGTACACCTCTGACACTCCCAGGTACATCTCTGACACTCCCAGGTACACCTCTGACACTGCCAGGTACACCTCCGACAATTCCAGGTACACCTGTGACACTCCCAGGTACACCTCCGACAATGCCAGGTACCTCTGACACCCCAGGTACCTCCGATATTCGCAGGTACACCTCCGATATTCCCAGGTACACCTCCTATATTCCCAGGTACACCTCAGATTCTCCCTAGGTACACCTCTGACACTCCCAGGTACATCTCTGACACTCCCAGGTACACCTCTGACACTGCCAGGTACACCTCCGACAATGCCAGGTACACCTCTGACATTCCCAGTTACACCTCCGACACTCACTTACACCAGTGACACTCCCAGGTACACCTCTGACCTCCCAGGTACACCTCTGACCTCCCAGGTACACCTCTGGCACTCCCAGGTGCACCCCCAGACACTCCCAGGTACACCTCTGACACTCCATGTACACCTCAGACACTTTCCAAGTACACCTCAGACACTCCCAGGTACACCTCAGCAGGCACTCCCAGGTACACCCCTGACACTTCCAGGTACACCCCTGACACTCCCAGGTACACCTCTGACACTCCCAGGTACACCTCTGATACTCCCAGGTACACCTCTGGCACTCCCAGGTACACCCCTGACACTCCCAGGTTCTCGCTGACACTCCCAGGTACACCCCTGACCTCCCAGGTACACCTCTGACACACCCAGGTACACCTCAGACCTCCCAGGTACACCGCCCCAACCTCCCAGGTACCCCTGACACTCCAGGTACTCCTCGATACTCCTGGTACACCCTGACACTCCCAGGTACACCCTCAGCCTCCCAGGTACACCTCTGACACTCCCATACGTCTCTGACACTCCCAGGTACACCTCTGACACTGCCAGGTACACCTCCAGACAATGCCAGGTACACCTCTGACATTCCAGTTACACCTCCGACACTCCCAGTTACACCGTGACACTCCCAGGTACACCTCTGATACTCCCAGGTACATCTCTGATATTCCCAGGTACACCTCTGACACTCCCAGGTACACCTCCGATATCTCCCAGGTACACTCCGATACTCCCAGGCATATCCTCTGACACTCCCAGGTACTGACACCCCTGGTTCACCTATGACACCCCAGGTACACCTCTGACATCCCTGGTACACCTCTGACACTCCCAGGTACACTTGGCACTCCCAGGTAACAGATGACACTGCCAGGTACCCTGACAGTCCATGTATACCTCAGACACTCCAGGTACACCAGACACCCCAGGTACACCTCTGACATTCCCAGTTACACCTGACACTCCCAGTTACACCCCTGATACTCCCAGGTACACCTCTGACACCCCAGGTACACCTCTGATACTCCCAGGTACACCCCTGACACTCCCAGGTACACGTCCAACACTCCTGCACCTCTGACACCCCAGGTACATCTCTGACACCCCAGGTACACCTCTGACACTGCCAGGTACACCTCCGACAATTCCAGGTACACCTGTGACACCCCAGGTACACCTCCGACAATGCCAGGTACACCTCTGACACCCCAGGTACACTCCGATATCTGCAGGTACACCTGATATTCGCAGGTACACCTCCTATATTCCCAGGTACACCTCAGATTCTCCTAGGTACACCTCTGACACCCCAGGTACATCTCTGACACTCCCAGGTACACCTCTGACACTGCCAGGTACACCTCCGACAATGCCAGGTACACCTCTGACATTCCCAGTTACACCTCCGACACTCCCAGTTACACCTGTGACACTCCCAGGTACACCTCTGACACTCCCAGGTACACCTCTGATACTCCCAGGTACACTGCTGACACTCCAGGTACACCTGATACTCCCAGGTACACCTCCGATACTCCCAGGTATACCCTGACACCCCAGGTACTCTGACACTCCCTGGTTCACCTATGACACTCCCAGGTACACCTCTGACACTCCCTGGTACACCTCTGACACTCCCAGTCAACACCTCTGGCACTCCAGGTACACAGCTGACACTTCCAGGTACAACTCTGACAGTCCATGTACACCTCAGACACTTTCAAGTACACCTCAGACACTCCCGGTACACCCTCAGACACTCCCAGGTACACCCTGACACCAGGTACACCCCTGACACCCCAGGTACACTGACACCCCAGGTACACCTCTGATACTCCCAGGTATACCTCTGGCACTCCCAGGATACCCTGTTCACTGCTGACACCCCAGGTACACCCTGACACCCCAGGTACACCTCTGACACACGCAGGTACACCTCAGACACCCCAGGTTCACTGCTGACACTCCCAGGTACACCCCTGACATTCCCAGGCACTTCTCTGATACTGCACACACCTGACACTCACAGGACACCACTGACACCCCAGGTACACCCTGGCACCCCAGGTACACCTCTGACACTTCCAGGTACAACTCCTGACACTCCCAGGTACACCTCAGACACTCCCAGGCACACCTCAGACACCCCAGGCACACCTCAGACACTCCCAGGTACACATCTGACACTCCTGACACCTCCAGTTAACCACTGACACTCCCAGGACCCCCTCTGACACTCCCAGGTGCTCCTCTGACACCCCTGGTACACACCTGACACTCCAGGTACACCTCATACACCCCAGGCACACCTCAGACATTCCCACGTACACCTCTGACGCCCAGGTACCCTCTGACACTCCCAGGTACACCTCTGACACTCAGGTACAGCTCTGACACCCCAGGTACACCTGACACTCCCCAGGTACCTCTGACACTCCCTGGTTCACACCTGACACTCCCAGGTACACCACTGACACTCCCAGGTACACCTCGGCAATTTGCGGTACACTTGACACTTCCAGGTACAACTCTGACACCAGGTACACCTGAGACACTCGGTACACCTGAGACACTCCCAGGCACACCTCAGTCACCCCAGTTGCACCTCTGAAACTCCCAGGTACACCTCTGACACTCCCAGGCACACCTCTGACACCCCAGGTACACCTCAGACACCCCAGTTACACCTGACACGCCCAGTTACACCTCCTGACACTCCCAGTTACACCCCTGACACTCCCAGGCACACCCTGCACCTAGTACACCTGATACCCCAGGTATGCTCCTGACACTCCCAGGTACACCTCTGACACCCCAGGTACACCTCTGACACCCATGTACACTGCTGACACAGGTACACCCCTGACATCCCGGTACACCTATGACACTCGGTACACTCAGACACTCCAGGTACACCCCACACTCCCGGTACACTGACACTTCCAGGTACACCCCTGACACTCCCAGGTACACCTCTGACACTCCCAGGTACACCAGACACTCCCAGGTACACTCTGACACTCCCAGGTACACCTCTGACACTCCAGGTACACCTCAGACACTCGCAGGCACACCTCTGACACTGGTACACCCCTGACACTTCCAGGTACACCCCTGACACTCCCAGGTACACCTCTGACACTCCCAGGTACACCAGACACTCCCAGGTACACCTCTGACACCCCAGGCCACCTCTGACACTCACAGGTACATCTCTGACATTCCCAGGTACACCTCTGACACTCCCAGGTACACCTCCCGATACGCCCAGGTACACTCTGACACTCCAGGTACTCCCATGACACACCCAAGAACACCTGAGACACTACAGGTACACCCCCTGACACTCCCAGGTACACTGACACCCCAGGTGCTCCTCTGACACTCCCCTGTACACACCTGACACTCCCAGGTACACCACACCCCAGGTACACCAGACATCTCTACACCTGACACTCCCAGGTACACCCCTGACACCTCCCCAAGCACACCACTGACAATCCTGGTACACCTCTGACACTCAGGTACACGTCCACTAGGACACTTCGACACTAGGTACACCGCTGACACCCAGGTAAACCGCTGACACTGCCAGGTCACCCCAGACACTGCCAGGTACACCTCAGACACTCCCAGGTACACCTCAGACACTCCCATGCACTCTGACACTTCCAGGCACACCCTGACACTAGGTACACCACTGACACTACCAGGTACACCTCTGACACTCAGAGTTACCCTTTGACGCCTCCCAGGTACCCCACACCTAGGACACCTCTGACACTCAGGTACAGCTGACACTCCCAGGCACACCGCTGACACTCCCAGGTACTCTGACACTTGGTTCACACCTGACACTCCCAGGTACACCACTGACACTCCCCAGGTACACCTCTGGCACTCCCAGGTACACCTCTGACACTTCCAGGTACAACTCTGACACTCACCAGGCACACCTGAGACACTCCCCAGGCACACCTGAGACACTCCCAGGTACACCTCAGACACTCCCAGTTGCACCTCTGAACCCCAGGTACACCTCTGACACCCCAGGCACACTCTGACACTCCCAGGTACACCTGACACACTCCCAGTTACACCTCCTGACACGCCCAGGTACACCTCCGACACTCCCAACACCCCTGACACTCCCAGGTACACCTCTGACACTCCCAGGTACACCTGACACTCCCAGGTACCCTCTGACACTCCCAGGTACACCTCTGACACCCCAGGTACACCTCTGACACTTGGGTACCCACTGACATTCTGGTACACTCTGACACCCCAGGTACACTCCAACCTCCCTGACATTCCAGGCACATCTCTGACACTCCCAGGTACACCTCTGACACACTGCATAACCTCAGACACTCCCAGGTACACCGCTGACACTCCCAGGTACACCCTGACACTCCCAGGTACTCTCTGACACTCTGGTACACACCTGACACTCTCAGGTACACCACTGACACTCAGACACCTCTGGCACCCCAGGTACACCCTGACACCAGCCAACTCTGACACTCCCAGGCACACCTCTGACACTCCCAGGCACACCAGACACTCCCCAGGCCACCTCAGACACCCCAGGTACACCTCTGACACTCCCAGGCACACCTCTGACACTCCCAGGTACACCCTGACACCCCAGGTACACCTCTGACACTCCCAGGTACTCCTCTGACACTCCCAGGTACACACCTGACACTCCCAGGTACACCACCACACTCCCAGGTACACCTCAGACATTCCAGGTACACCTCTGACACTCCCAGGTACACCTCTGACACTCCCAGGTACTCCACTGACAACCCCAGGTACACCTCTGACACCCCAGGCACACGTCCAACACCCCAGGCACACCTCTGACACTCCCCAGGCACACTGCTGACACTCCCAGGCCACGTTGACACTCCCAGGTACACCCTCAGACACTCCCAGGCACACCTCAGACACTCCCAGGTACACCTCTGACACTTCAAGCATCTGACGCTTCAGGTACACCTCTGACACTCCCAGGTACACTAATGACACTACCAGGTACACCTCTGACACTAGAGTTACCTCTGACGCTCCCAGGCACTCCTCTGACACTCCCAGGTACACCTCTGACACTTCCTGTCAGCTCTGACACTCCCAGGTACACCGCTGACACCCCAGGTACTCCTCTGACACCCTGGCACACACCTGACACTCACAGGCACACCACTGACACTCCCAGGCACACCCTGCACACCCCAGCACACCTCTGACACTTCCAGGCACAACTCTGACACTACCAGGCACACCTGAGACACTCCCAGGCACACCCCAGACACCCCAGGCACACCTCAGACACCCCAGTTGCACCTCTGAAACCCCACACCTCTGACACTGGTGCACACCTCTGACACCCAGGTACACCCCTCAGACACTCCCAGTTACACCTCCGACACTCAGCACCTCCGACACCCCTGGTACACCTCTGACACTCCCCAGGTACACCCTGACACTCCCAGGCACACCTCTGACACCCCAGGTACACCTCTGACACCCCAGGCACTCCACTGACATTCCCTGGCACACCTCTGACACCCCCAGCACACGTCCAACACTCCCCAGGCACACCTCTGACACTCCCAGGCACATCTCTGACACCCCAGGCACACCTTGACACTGCCAGGACACACCTCCGACACACCCAGGTACACCTGTGACACTCCCAGGCACACTCCGACAATGCCAGGCACACCTCTGACACTCCCCAGGCACACCCCAGACACCCCAGGCACACCCCTGACACCCCAGACATCTCTGACACTCCCCAGGCACACCTCTGACACCGCCCGGCACACCCCCGACAATGCCAGTACACCTCTGACATTCCAGTCACACCTCCGACACCCAGGCACTGACACTCCCTGGTTCAATCACCTCTGACACTCCCAGGCACACCTCTGACACTCCCCTGGTACACCTCTGACACTCCAGGTACCCTCTGACACTCCCTGGTTCACCGCTGACAGTCCCAGGCACACCGCTGACACTGCCAGGTACAACCCCAGACACTGCCGGTGCACACTCAGACACCCCCAGGCACACCCCAGACACTCCCCAGGCACACCTTGACACTCCCCAGGCACACCCCAGACATTCCCCAGGCACACATCTGACACTCCCCAGGCACACCTCTGATACAGGCATACCCCCACACTCCCAGGCACACCGCAGACACTCACAGGCACACCGGACACCCCAGGCACACCTCTGACACTTCCAGGTACTCCTCTGACGCTTCCCAGGCACACCCTGACACTCAGAGTTACTCCTCTGACACTACCAGGTACACTCTGACACTCAGAGTTACCTCTGACGCCCCCAGGTACCTCTGACACCCCTGGCACACACCTGACACTAGGCACACCCACTGACACTCCCAGGCACACCTCTGGCACCCCAGGCACACATGACACTCTCAGGCACAACTTGACACTCTCAGGCACACCTCAGACACTCCCCAAGCACACCCCAGACACTCCCAGGCACACCCCAGACACCCCAGTTGCACCTGACACTTCCAAGCACACCTCTGACACCCCAGGCACACCTCTGACACCCCAGTTACACCTCAGACACTCCCAGTTACTCCTCCGACACTCCCCAGCCACACCACCTCCGACACTCCCAGTCACACCCCACACCCCAGGCACACCCTGACACTCCAGGCACACCTCTGCACTCGGTGCACACCTCTGACACTCCAGGCACACCTCTGACACTCCCAGGTACCCACTGACAATCCCTTGTACACCTCTGACACTGGCACACATCCAACACTCCCAGGCACACCTCTGACACCCCAGGCACACCACTGACACCCCAGGCACACCGCTGACACACCCCAGGCACACCCCAGACACCCCAGGCACACCCCAGACACTCCCCAGGCACACCTCAGACACCCCCATGCACACCTCTGACACCCCAGGCACCTCTGACACCCCAGGCATACCCCAGACACTCACAAGCACACCTCTGACCCCAGGCACACCCCAGACACCCCAGGGCACACCCCAGACACTGGCGCACACCTCTGACACCCCCAGGCACACCCTCACACTCCAGGCACACCTCTGACACTCCAGGTACACCAGACACTCCCAGGCACACCTCTGACACTCCCAGGTACACCTCTGACACCCCAGGCACACTCTGACACTCCCCAGGTACTCCTCTGACACTCCCTGGTTCACCGCTGACACCCCAGGCACACCGCTGACACTGCCAGGCCAACCTCAGACACTCCCAGGCACACCTCAGACACTCCCCAGGCACACCCCTGACACCCCAGCACACACACCCCAGGTACACCCCCAGACATCCCCAGGCACACCATCTGACACTCCAGGCACCCCTCTGATACCTAGGCATACCCCCTCACACTCCTGCACACTGCAGCACTCCCAGCACACCAAGGACACTTGCACACTCTGACACTTCCAGGCACTCTCTGACGCTTCCAGGCACACCCTCACACTCCCCAGGCACACCAATGACACCACCAGGTACACCTCTGACACTCAGAGTTACCCTCTGACGCCCCAGGCACCTCTGACACTCCCCAGGCACACCTCTGACACTCCTCAGGTACAGCCTGACACTCCCAGCACACCGCTGACACTCCCCAGGCACCCCTCTGACACCCCTGGCACACACCTGACACTCCCAGGCACACCACTGACACCCCAGGCACACCTGGCACCCCAGGCACACCTCTGACACTCCAGAGCACAACCTGACACTACCAGGCACACCTGAGACACCCCAGGCACACCCCTCAGACACCCCAGGCACACCCCAGACACTCCCAGCTGCACCTCTGAAACCCCAGGCCACCTCTGACACCCCAGGCACACCCTGACACTCCCAGGCACACCTCAGACATCCCAGTTACATCTCCGACACTCCAGTCACACCTCCGACACTCCCACACCCCCACACTCCAGGCACACCTCTGACACTCCGGTGCACACCTCTGACACTCCCAGGTACACCCTGACACTCCCAGGCACACCCCTGACACTCCCAGGCACACCTGACACCCCAGGCACTCCACTGACATCCCCTGCACACACCTTGACACCCCAGGCACACGTCCACCCAGCACACCCCACACTCCAGGCACATCTCTGACACCAGGCACACCTCTGACACTGCCAGGCACACCTCCGACAATGCCAGGCACACCTGTGACACTCCAGGCACACCTCCGACAATGCCAGGCACACCTCCACACTCCCCAGGCACACCCCAGACACCCAGGCACACCATGAACTCCCCAGGCACATCTCTGACACTCCCAGCCACCTCTGACACTGCCAGGCACACCTCCATTCCCCAGTTACACCTCCGACACCTGCCACACCCCTTAACACCCAGGCATACCTCTGACACCCCCAGGCACACCTCTGACACCCCTGGTCTCACCCCTGACACCCCAGGCACACCCTCTGACACCCTGCACACCCCTGACACCCAGGCACTCCTGACACCCTGTCCAGCTGACACTCCCAGGCTAGACTGCTGACACTGCCCAGGCACACCTGACACTTGGCACACCCCAGACACTCCCAGCACACCTTGACACTCCCCAGGCACACCTCAGACACTCCCAGGCACACATCTGACAGCACTTTACATTGTGCAGCCCCTCACACTAGGTGACACCGCAGACACTCCCCAGGCCACCTCTGACACTTGGTACTCCTCTGACGCTTCCAGGCACACCTTGACACCTCAGAGACACCTCTGACACTACCAGGTGCCACCTCTGACACTCAGAGTTACCCTCTGACGCTCCCAGGCACCCTCTGACACCCTGCACACACCTGACACTCCCAGGCACACCACTGACACCCAGGCACACCCCTGGCACCCCAGGCACACCTCTGACACCCCAGGCACAACCCCTGACACCTCAGGCACACCCCAGACACCCCACACCCCAGACACCCAGGCACACCCCAGACACCCCAGCTGCACCTCCTGACACCCCAAGCACACCCTGACACTCCCAGGCACACCTCTGACACCCCAGGCACACCCAGACACCCTCCCAGCTACCCTCCGACACTCCCAGTTACACCTGACACCCCAAGCCACACCTTGACACTGGCACAACCTACACCCCTGCACTGGCACTCCCCAGGCACACCTCTGACACTCCCAGGCACACCTCTGACACTCCCAGGTACACCACTGACAACCCTGGTACACCTCTGACACCCCAGGCACATCCAACACCCCAGGCACACCTCTGACACTCCCCAGGTACACTGCTGACACACCACTGACACTGCCAGGCACACCTCAGACACACTGCCAGGCACACCCCAGACACCCCAGGCACACCCAGACACTCCCCATGCACACCTCTGACACTCCCCAGGCACACTCTGACACCCCAGGCATACCTCAGACACTCAAGGCACACCTCTGACACCCCCAGGCACACCCCAGACACTCACAGGCACACCTCAGACACCCCAGGCACACCTCCACATACCCAGGCACACATCTGACACCTTGCACACCACTGACACCCCAGGCACACCTCTCACACCTCTGGTCCCTCCCCCTGACCCCAGGTACACCCACAGACACCCCAGGCACACCCAGACACTCCCCAGGCACACCCCTGACACTCCCAGGCACACCTCTGACACTCCCAGGCACACCTCCTGACACACCCCAGGCACACCCTGACACTCCCAGGCACACCTCTGACACCTGAGGCACCCTCTGACACTCCCAGGCACCCTCTGACACTCCCAGGCACACTTGACACCCCAGGCACACCTCTGACACTTGGTGCACACCTCTGACACTAGGTACCTCTGACACCCCAGGCACACCTGACACTGGCACACCACTGACACCCCAGGCACACCCCTGACACTCCCCAGGCACACCTCTGACACTCCCAGGCACAACCTGACACCCCAGGCACACCCCAGACACCCCAGCACACCCCAGACACCCCAGGCACACCCCAGACACCCCAGTGCACCTCTGACACCCCAGGCACACCCTGACACCCCAGGCACACCTCTGACACTCCCCAGGCACACCTCAGACACTCCCCAGGTACCCTCCTGACACCCAGGCACACTCCCGACACCCAGGCACACCCCGACACCTACACACCTCTGACCTCCCAGGCACACCTCTGGCACTTCCAGGCACACCTCTGACACCCCCAGGCACACCCCTCACACTCCCAGGCACACCTCTGACACCCCAGGTACAACTCTGATAACTCCCAGGCACACCCTGACACCCCAGGCATACCTGACACTCCCAGGCACACCGCTGACACCCAGGTACACCTCTGACACTCCCCATGCACACCGCTGACACCCCAGGCACACCCCTGACACCCCAGGTGCACACCTCTGACACCCAGGCACACCCCAGACACTCCCCAGGCACACCTGACACCCTGCACACCCCTGACACTCCAGGCACACCCCTGACACTCCCAGGCACACCTCTGACACCCCAGGCACACCCCAGACACTCCCAGGCACACCTCTGACACCCCAGGCACACCCATGACACTCCAGGCACACCCCAGACACCCCAGGTGCCACCTCTGACACACCCCAGGCACACCCCTGACACTCAGGCACACCCTGACACTCCCCAGGCACCCTGACACCCAGGCACACCCTCTGACACTCCCAGGCACACCCCTGACACTCAACCCCAGGTACTCTCTGACACCCAGCACACCTCAGACACTCCCAGGCACACTTGACACTCCCCAGGCACACCCCTGACACTCCCAGGCACACCACTGACACTCCCAGGTACACCCTGACACCCCAGGTACACCTCTGACACTCCCAGGCACACCTCTGACACTCCAGGCACACCCCTGACACTTGCGCACCTCTGACACCCCAGGCACACCTCTGACACCCCCAGGCACACCTCAGACACCAGGCACACCTCTGACACTCCCAGTGCACACCTCTGACACACTCCCCAGGCACACTCATGACACTCCTGGGACACCTGACACTCCCAGGCACACCTCTGACACCCCAGGCACACCTCTGACACTCCCAGGTACACCTCTGACACTCCCAGGCACACCTCTGACACTCCCAGGCACCCACTGACATTCCCAGGTACACTCCTGACACTCCCAGGCACACCTCTGACAATTCCCAGGCACACCGCTGACACCCCAGGCACACCTCCGACACCTGAGGCACACCTCCGACAATCCCAGGCACACCTCTGACACCCCCAGGCACCCCTCTGACACCCCAGGCACACCTCTGACACTCCAGGCATACCTCTGACACTCCCAGGCACACCGCTGACACTCCAGGTCCCCCCGACACCCCAGGCACACCCCTGACACCCCAGGCACACCCTGACACACCCAGGCACACCCCAGACACTCCCCAGTTACACCTCTGACACTTCCAGGCACACCCCTGACACTCTCAGGAACACCTCTGACACTCCCAGGCACCTCTGACACTCCCAGGCACACCTCACACTCCCAGGCACACCTCTGACACTCCCAGGCACACCTCTGACACTCCTGCACACCCCTACACTCCCCAGGCACACCTCCTGACACTTGCACACCGCTGACACCCCAGGCACACCTCTGACACTTCCCAGGCACAACTCTGACACCCCAGGCACACCCTGACACCTCCCAGGCACACCTCAGACACTCCCAGGTGCACCTCTGACACTCCCAGGTACACCTCTGACACTCCCAGGCACACCTCTGACACTCCCAGGCCTCAGACACTCCCAGGCACACCTCTGACACTCCCAGGCACACCTCTGACACTCCCCAGGCACACCTCCTGGCACTCCCAGGCACACCTCTGACACTCCCAGGCACACCTCTGACACTCCCAGGTACTCCACTGACAACTCCCTTGCCACCTCTGACACTAGGCACACATCCAACACTCCGGCACACCTCTGACACTCCCCAGTCACACTGCTGACACTCCCAGGACACCGCTGACACCGCCAGGCACACCCCAGACACTGCCAGGCACACCAGACACTCCCAGGCACACCTCAGACACCCCATGCACACTCATGACACCCCAGGCACACCTCTGACACTCCCCAGGCATACCAGACACTCACAGGCACACCTTGACACCCCAGGCACACCACACTCACAGGCACACCTCTGACACTCCCCAGGCACACATCTGACACTGGCACACACTGACACTCCCCAGGCACACCCTTACACCTCTGGTTCTCCTCTGACACCCCAGGCACACCTCAAACACCCCAGGCACAACTTAGACACTCCCCAGGCACACCTCTGACACTCCCAGGCACATCTCTGACACTCCCAGGCACACCCCTGATCCAGGCACACTCTGACACCCAGGTGCCCTCTGACACTCCCCTGGCACACACCTGACACCCCAGGCACACCTCACACACCCCAGGCACACCCCAGACATCCCAGGCACACCTCAGACACTCCCCAGCTGCACCTCTGACACCAGCACACCTCTGACACTCCCTGAAACTCCTGGTACACACCTGACATCCCCAGGCACACCACTGATACTCCCCAGGCACACCCTGGCACTCCCAGGCACACCTCTGACACCTCAGGCACAACCCTGACACCCCAGGCACACCCCAGACACCCCAGGCACACCTCAGACACCCCAGGCACACTCCTGACACACTTCCAGGCACACCCTGACACCCCAGGCACACCTCTCGACACTCCCGGCACACCTCTGATACCCCAGGCATACCTCTGGCACTGGCACACCGCTGACACTCCCAGGTTCACCCCTGACACTCCCAGGCACACCCCTGACACTCCCAGGCACACCTCTGACACACGCAGGTACACCCCAGACACTCCCAGGCACACCCTGACACTTCCAGGCACACCCTGACACTCTCAGGAACACCTCCGACACTGCCAGGCACACCTCTGACACTCCCCAGGCACACCTTACACTCCCAGGCACACCTCCTGACACTCCCAGGCACAACTCTGATACCCCAGGTACACCTCTGATACTCCCAGCATACTCTGACACTCCCAGGCACACTGCTGACACTCCCAGGCACACCGCTGACACTCCCATGTACACCGCTGACACTACAGGCAACCCCTGACCCCCAGGCACACCTATGACACTGCAGGCACACCTCAGACACCCCAGGCACTGCTGACACCACAGGCACACCCCCTGACACCTCAGGCACACCCATGACACCCGCAGGCACACCCCAGACACCCCCAGGCACACCTCTGACACTCCCCAGGCACACCCCTGACACTTCCAGGCACACCCCTGACACTTCCAGGCACACCTCTGACATTCCAGGGCCACCTGAGACACCCCAGGCACACCTCTGACACTCCCAGGCACACCCATGACACTCCCCAGGCACACCACTGACACCCCAGGCACACACTGACACCCCAGGCACACCTCTGACACTCCCAGGCACACCTCTGACACTCTCAGGCACAACTCTGACACTCCCAGGTACACCCCTGATACTCCCAAGTATACCTCTGACACTCCCAGGCACCACTGACACCTGGTGCACACCTCAGACACCCCAGGCACACCCCTGACACTCCCAGGCACACCTGACACTCCCTGGCACACCACAAACACTCCCAGGCACACCTCTTACACTCTCTGGTTCTCCTCTGACACTCCCCAGGCACACCTCAGACAATCCCAGGTACACCTAGACACTCCCCAGGCACACCGCTGACACTCCCCAGGTACACTCCTGACACTCCCAGGCACACTCTGACTCTCCCAGGCACACCTCTGACCTCCCAGGTACACCTCTGATATCCCAGGTACACCTCTGACACCCCCAGGTACTCCTTTGACACTCCCCTGGTTCACCGCTGACACTCCCAGGCACACCGCTGACACTGCCAGGTACAACCTCAGACACTGCCAGGCACACCTCAGACACCCCAGGCACACCAGACATCCCAGGCACACCTTGACACTCCCAGGCACACCCTCAGACATTCCCCAGGTACACATCTGACACTCCCAGGTACCCCTCTGATACCCAGGCTCCCCCCACACTCCCCAGGCACACCGCAGACACTCCCAGGCACACCGCGACACCCCAGGCACACCTCTGACACTTCCAGGTACTCCTCTGACGCTTCCAGGCACACCTCTGACACTCCAGGCACACCAGACACTACCAGGCACACCTCTGCTCAGGTTACTCCTCTGACGCCCCAGGCACTCCTCTGACACCCCAGGCACACCCTGACACCTCAGGCACAGCTCTGACACTCAGGTCACACTGCTGACACTCCCAGGTACCCTCTGACACCCCTGGCACACACCTGACACCAGGCACACCACTGACACTCCACACCCTGGCACTCCCAGGCACACCCTGACACTCAGACAAACCTGACACTACCAGGCACACCCCAGACACCCCAGGCACACCTCAGACACTCCCAGGCACACCTCCAGACACTCCCCAGTTGCACCTCTGAAACCCCAGGCACACCTCTGACACCCCCAGGCACACCTCTGACACTCCCAGGCACACCTCTGACACTCCAGGCACACCTCTGACACTCCCAGGTACACCTCTGACACGCCCAGGTACTCCACTGACATTCCCTGGCACACCTTGGCACCCCAGGCACACGTCCAACACTCCCAGGCACACCTCTGACACTCCACAGGCACATCTCTGACACCCCAGGCACACCCCTGACACTGCCAGGCACACCTCCGACAATGCCAGGCACATCTCTGACACTCCCAGGCACACCTCCTGACAATGCCAGGCACACCTCTGACACCAGCACCTCAGACACCCCAGGCACACCTATGACACTCCCCAGGCACATCTCTGAACATCCCAGTTACACCTCTGACACTGCCAGGCACACCCTCTGACATTCCCAGGCACACCTCCGACACTCCCAAGCCACCCCTTGACACTCCCCAGGCACACCTCCTGACACTCCCAGGCACACCTCTGACACCCCTGGTACACCTCTGACACTCCCAGGCACACCTCTGACACTCCCTGGCACACCTCTGACACTCCCAGGTACCTCTGACACTTGGTTCACTGCTGACACCCCAGGCACACCGCTGACACTCCCAGGCACAACCTCAGACACTCCGCCACCTCTAGACACTCTCCAGGCACACCCAAGACACTCCCCAGGCACACCCTGACACCCCAGGCACACCTCAGACATTCCCAGGTACACCTCTGACCCCAGTTCACCTGACACCCCAGGCACACCTCTGACACTGCCAGGCACAACCCCTGACACTCCCAGGCACACCCCAGACACCCCAGGCACACCCAAGACACTCCCCAGGCACACCTCTGACACTCCCCAGGCACACCTCAGACATTCCAGGCACACCACTGACACTCCCAGGCACACCTCTGACACTCCGCAGGTACACCTCTGACACTCCCAGGCACAACTCTGATACTCCCAGGTACACCTCTGACACTCCCAAGCACACCTTGACACTTAGGTACACTCTGGCACTGCAGGTACACCTCCTGACACTCCAGGTACAACCCTGACACTCCCAGGTACACCTCCGACAATGCCAGGCACACCTCCTGACACCCCAGGCACACCCCAGACACTCCCAGGCACACCCCTGACACTCCCCAGGCACATCTCTGACACTCCCAGGCACACCCTCTGACACTGCCAGGCACACCTCTGACATCCCCAGGCACACCTCCAGACACCCCAGGCACACCCCTGACACTCCCAGGTACACTTCGACACCAGGTACTCCTCTGACACTCCCTGGTACACCTCTGACACTCCCAGGCACACCTCTGACACACCCCCCTGCAGTCCCTCTGACACCCCAGGCACTCTGACACCCCTGGTTCACTGCTGACACTCCCAGGCCACCCCTGACACTGCCAGGTACAACCTCCAGACACTGCCAGGCACACCTCAGACACCCCAGGCACACCTACACACTCCCAGGCACACTCTGACACTCCCCAGGCACACCTCAGACACTCCCAGGTACACCTCTGACACTCCCAGGTACACCGCTGACACTCCCAGGCACACCGCTGACACTGCCAGGTACAACCTCAGACACTCCCAGGCACACCTCAGACACCCCCAGGCACATCCTGACACTCCCAGGCACACCTCTGACACTCCCCAGGCACACCCCAGACATCCCCAGGCACACCACTGACACTCCCAGGCACACCTCTGGCACTCCCAGGTACACCCTGACACTCCCAGGCAACCACAAACACCCAGGCACACCTCTGACACTCTCTGGTTCTCCCTCGACACCCCAGGTACACCTCAGACAATCCCAGGCACACCTTGCACTCTCCAGGCCACCGCTGACACCCCAGGCACACCCTGACACTCCCAGGCACACCTCTGACCTCCCAGGCACACTGACCTCCCAGGTACACCTCTGATACTCCCCAGGCACACCTCTGACACCCCAGGTACCTTGACACTCCCCTGGTTCACTGCTGACACTCCCCAGGCACACCGCTGACACTGCCAGGTACAACCTCAGACACTGCCAGGCACACCCCTCAGACACCCCCAGGCACACCCCCACACCCCAGGCACACCTTGACACCCAGGCACACCCCAGACATTCCCCAGGCACACATCTGACACTCCAGGCACCCCTCTGATACTCCCCAGGCATACCCCCACACCCCAGGCACACCGCAGACACTCCCAGGCACACCGCTGACACTCCCAGGCACACCTCTGACACTTCCAGGTACTCCTTGACGCTTCCAGGCACACCTCTGACACTCCCAGGCCACCAATGACACTACCAGGCACACCTCTGACACTAGAGTTACCCTCTGACGCTCCCAGGCACTCCTCTGACACCCCAGGCACACCTCTGACACTCTGGCACAGCCTGACACCCTGCTGACACCCCAGGCACACCTCTGACACTCCCTGGCACACACACCTGACACTCACAGGCACACCACTGACACTCCCAGGCACACCTCTGGCACCCCAGGCACACCTCTGACACTTCCAGATACAACCCTGACACTACCAGGCACACCTGAGACACCCCAGGCACACCTCAGACACTCCCCAGGCACACCCCAGACACTCCAGTTGCACCTCTGAAACCCCAGGCACACCTCTGACACTCCCAGGCACACCTCTGACACTCCAGTTACACCTCAGACACTCCCAGTTACACCTCCGACACCCCCAGTCACACCCTGACACTCCTGAAGCCCCCTGACACCCCAGGCACACCTCTGCCCCAGGCACACCTCTGACACCCCCAGGCACACCTCTGACACTCCCCAGGCACACCCTCTGACACTCCCCAGGCACACCTCTGACACGCCCAGGTACTCCACTGACATTCCCTGGCACACCTTGGCACCCCCAGGCACACGTCCAACACTCCCAGGCACACCCTGACACTCACAGGCACATCTCTGACACTCCAGGCACACCCTGACACTGCCAGGTACACCTCCGACAATGCCAGGTACATCTGTGACACCCCAGGCACCTGACAGCCAGGCACACTCTGACACTCCCAGGCACACCCCAGACACTCCCCAGGCACACCCCATGACACTAGGTGCACATCTCTGACACTCCCAGGTACACCTCTGACACTGCCAGGTACACCTCTGACATTCAGTTCCAATCCTGACACTCCCAGTTACACCCTTAACACTCCCAGGCATACCTCTGACACCCCAGGTACCTCTGACACTCCCCTGGTTCACCTCTGACACCGGCACACCTCTGACACTCCCCTGGCACACCTCTGACACCCCCAGGCCTCTGACACTCCCTGGTTCACCGCTGACACTCCCAGGCACACCGCTGACACTGCCAGGCACACCCCAGACACTGCCAGGCACACCAGACACACTCCCCAGGCACACCTAAGACACTCCCAGGCACACCTTGACACTGGCACACCTGACACTCCAGGGCACACATCTGACACTCCCAGGCACACCTCTGATACCAGGCATACCCCCACACTCCCAGACACCGCAGACACTCCCAGGCACACCGCTGACACTCCCAGGTACCTCTGACGCTTCCAGGCACACCTCTCACACTCAGAGTTACTCCTCTGACACTACCAGGTACACCTCTGACACTAGAGTTACCCCTCTGACGCTCCCAGGTACTCCTCTGACACTCCCTGCACACACCTGACACCCCAGGCACACCACTGACACTCCCCAGGCACACCCTGGCACCCCAGGCACACTCTGACACTCCCCAGGCACAACCTGACACCTCAGACACACCCCAGACACCCAAGCACACCCCAGACACCCCAGGCACACCCCAGACACTCCCAGCTGCACCTCTGACACTCCCCAAGACACACCTCTGACACCCCAGGCACACCTCTGACACTCCCAGGTACACCTCAGACACTCCCAGCTACTCCTCCGACACTCCCAGTCACACCTCCGACACCCCAGTCACACCCCTGACACTCCCAGGTACAACTCTGACACTCCCAGGCACCTCTGGCACCCCCAGGTCACACCTCTGACACCCCAGGCACACCTCTGACACCCCCAGGTACTCCACTGACAATCCCTGGTACACCCTCTGACACTCCCCAGGCACACATCCAACACCCTGCACACCCTCTGACACTCCCCAGGCACAACTGCTGACACCTAGGCACACCACTGACACTGCCAGGCACACCACACCCCAGGCACACCCCACACCCCCACCTGACACCCCTGGCCACCTGCTGACACCCCAGGCACACCTCTGACACTGCCAGGCACAACCCCAGACACTGCCAGGTCCACCTCAGACACCCCAGCCACCCAGACACCCCAGGCACACCTGACACTCCCCAGACATTCCCAGGCACACATCTGACACCCAGGCACACCTCTGATACTAGGTATACCCCTCACACTCCCCAGGCACAACCGCAGACACTCCCAGGTACACCGCTGACACTCCCAGGTACCCCTCTGACGCTCCAGGCACACCTCCACCCAGAGCCATTCTCTGACACCACCAGGCACACTCTGACACTCAGAGTTACCCCTCTGACGCTCCCAGGCACCCAGACACTCACTGGCACACACCTGACACCCCAGGCACACCCCTGACACTCCCAGGCACACCCTCTGGCACCCCAGGCACACCTCTGACACCTCAGGTACAACTCTGAACCCCAGGCACACCCCAGACACCCCAAGCACACCCTCAGACACCCCAGGCACACCCCAGACACCCCCCAGCTGCACCTCTGACACCCCAAGCACACCTCTGACACCCCCAGGCACACCTCTGACACCCAGGCACACCCCAGACACTCCAGTTACCCTCCGACACTCCCAGTTACACCCGACACTCCCAGTCACACCCCTGACACTCCCAGGCACAACTCTGACACTCCCAGGCACACCTCTGGCACTCCCAGATACACCCTGACACTCCCAGGCACACCTCTGACACTCCCCAGGCACTCCACTGACAATCCCTGCACACCCCTGACACCCCAGGCACACATCCAACACCCCAGGCACACACCTCTGACACCCCAGGCACACCGCTGACACCCCAGGCACACCACTGACACTGCCAGGCACCTCAGACACTGCCAGGCACACCCCTCAGACACCCGGCACACCCCTGCACCCTGCACACCTCTGACACTCCCCAGGCACACTGACACCCCAGGCACCCTCAGACACTCACAGGCACACCTCTGACACCCAGGCACACCCCAGACACTCACAGCACACCAGACACCCCAGGCACACCTCAGACCCCCCAGGCACACATCTGACACCCTGGAACACCACTGACACTCCCAGGCACACCCTTACACTCTGGCTCCCTCTGACACTCCCCAGGCACACCCCAGACACTCCCCAGGCACACCTTAGACACCCAGGCACACCCTGACACTCCCAGGAACACCTCAGACACTCCCCAGGCACACCTCTGACACCAGGCACACCCCTGACACTCCCAGGCACCCCACACCTGAGGCATTCCTCTGACGCTCCCAGGCACTCCCTCTGACACCCCCAGGCACACCTCTGACACCCAGGCACACCCCCTGACACCTGAGGCACACCCCTGACACCCCAGGCACTCCTCTGACACCCCTGGCACACACCTGACACCCCAGGCACACCACACTGACACCCAGGCACACCCCCTCAGACACCCAGGTGCACACTGACACCCCACACAACCTGACACTCCCAGGCACACCCCAGACACCCCACACACCCCACACCCCAGGCACACCCCAGACATTCCCAGTCAGCACCCCAGACACCCACCCCGAGACTCCTGCACCCCCTCTGACACCCCAGGCACACCAGACACCCCAGGCACACCTCCTGACACTCCCAGGCACACCTCCGACAACTCCCAGCCACACCCCTGACACCCAGTGCCACCCCTGACACCCCAGGCACACCTCTGGCATTTCCAGGCACACACCTCTGACACTCCAGGCACACCTCTGACACCCCAGGCACACCTCTGACACTCCCAGGTACAACTCTGATACTCCAGGCACACCTCTGATACTCCCAGGCATACCCTGACACTAGGCACACCGCTGACACTCCCAGGTTCACCTGCTGACACTCCCATGCACACCGCTGACACTCACAGGCACACCCCTGACACCCCAGGCACACACTTATGACACCCCAGACACCCCAGGCACACCTCTGACACCCCCAAACCCCACACTTGGCACACCCCACACCGGCACACTCCCCACACCCCAGGCACACCTCAGACACCCCAGGCACACCCCTGACACCCTGTGCCACCTATGACACCCAGGCACACCCCAGACACTCCCAGGCACACCTCTGACACCCCTGGCACACCCCTGACACCAGGCACACCCTGACACCCCAGGCACCTGCACACCCCAGGCACACCCACCCCAGGCACACCTCTGACACTCCCAGGCACACCTCTCACACCCCATTTACATCTCTGACATTCCCAGGCACACCTCTGACACCCCAGGCACCTGATACTCCCAGGTACACCTCTGACACTGCACTCCTCTGACACACCCCAGAACTGAGACACCCACAGGCACATTCTGACACCCCAGGCACACCCCTGACACTCCCAGGCACACCACTGACACCCCAGGCACACCTCTGACACTCCCAGGCACACCTCCGATAACCCAGCAGGCACACCCCTGATACCCCAGGCACACCCTGACACTCCCAGGCACACCTGTGATACTCCCCAGGCACACCGCTGACACCCCAGGCACACGTCCAACACTCCCAGGCACACCTCCCTGACACTCCCAGGCACATCTCTGACACCCCCAGGCACACCTCCTCACACTGCCAGGCACACCTCCAACAATTCCAGGTACACCCTGACACCTTACACCTCCGACAATGCCAGGTACACCTCTGACACCCCAGGCACACCTCCGACTCAGGCACCTGATACTGCAGGCACACCTCCTCATTCCCAGGCACACCCCAGATTCTCCCAGGCACACCCCTGACACTCCCAGGCATCTCTGACACCCCAGGCACACCTCCTGCCACAGGCACACCTCCAAATGCCAGCACACCCCACATTCCCAGTCACACCCACACCGAGTGCACACCCGTGACACCCCAGGCACCCCACACCCAGGCACACCCCTGATAATTCCCCAGGCACACACCGCTGACACTCCCAGGCACACCTCTGACACTCCCAGGCACACCTCTGACACTCCCCAGGCATACCTCTGACACTCCCCAGGCACTCCTCTGACACCCCTGGCTCACCTATGACACTCCCAGGCACACCTCTGACACCCCAGGCACATCTCTGACACACTCCCCAGGCACACCTCTGACACTCCCAGGCACACAGCTGACACTCCCAGGTACAACTCTGACAGTCCATGCATACCCAGACACTCCCAGGCACCCTCTGACACACCCAGGCACACCTTGAGACACCCAGGCACACCTCTGACACTCCCCAGGCACACCCCTGACACCCAGGTACCCTCTGACACACCCAGGCACACCACTGACACTCCCCAGGCACACCCTGACACTCCCTGGCTCACCCCTGACACTCCCAGGCACCCTGACACCCCAGGCACACCTCTGACATTCCCAGGCACACCTCCGACACTCCCAGGTACACCCCTAACACTCCCCAGGCATACCTCTGACACTCCCAGGTACTCCTCTGACACCCCTGTCTACCTCTGACACTCCCCAGGCACACCTCTGACACTCCCTGGCACACCTCTGACACTCCCAGGCACTCCTCTGACACTCCCCTGGTTCACCGCTGACACCCCAGGCACACCGCCTGACACTGCCAGGCACCTCCTCAGACACCGCCAGGCACACCTCAGACACCCCAGGCACACCCAGACACTGGCACCTTGACACCCGGCACACCCCAGACATTCCCAGGCACACATCTGACACTCCCAGGTACACCTCTGATACTAGGCATACCCCTCACACCCCAGGCGTACAACGCAGACACTCCCAGGCACACCGCCACACCCCAGGCACTCCCTGACGCTCCCAGGCACACCTCTGACACTCAGAGTTACCTCCTGACACTACCAGGCACACCCCTGACACTCAGAGTACTCCTCTGACGCCCCCAGGCACTCTGACACTCCCTGCACACACCTGACACCCCAGGCACACCACTGACACTCCCAGGCACACCTCTGGCACCCAGGCACACCTCTGACACCTCAGGCACAACCTGACACCCCAGGCACACCCCAGACACTCCCACACCTCAGACACCCCAGGCACACCCCAGACACCCCAGCTGCACCTCGACACCCCCAAGCACACCTCTGACACCCCAGGCACACCTCTGACACTCCCAGGCACACCCCAGACACCCTAGTCACCCTCCTGACACCTCCAGTTACACCTGACACTCCCCAGTTACACCCTGACACCCCAGGCACACCCTGACACTCCCCAGGCACACCTCTGGCACCCAGGCACACCCTGACACTTGCACACCTGACACTCCAGGCACTCCACTGACAATCCCTGGCACACCTCTGACACACTCCCCACACATCCAACACCCCAGGCACACCTCTGACACCCCAGGCACACCGACACCCCAGGCACACCGCTGACACTGCCAGGCACACCCCAGACACTGCCAGGCACACCTCTGACACCCAGGCACACCCCTGACACTCCCACACCTCTGAACCCCGGCACACCTTGACACCCCAGGCATACCCCAGACACCACAGACACACCCTCTGACACCCCAGGCACACCCTCAGACACCACAGGCACACCCCAGACACCCAGGCACACCCTAGACACCCCAGGCACACATCTGACACCCCTGGAACACCACTGACACTGGCACACCTCCACACCTCTGGCTCCCTCTGACACCCCAGGCACACCCCAGACACCCCATGCACACCTCCCTGACACCCCGGCACACCTTGACACCCCAGGCATACCTCAGACACTACAGGCACACCTCTGACACCCCAGGCACACCTGACACTCACAGGCACACTCAGACAACTCCCAGGCACTCCTCTGACACACCCAGGCACACCTGAGACACTCCCAGGCACACCTCTGACACTGGCACACCCATGACATCCCAGGCACACCACTGACACTCCCCAGGCACACCACTGACACCCCAGGCACACCTCAGACACTCCGGCACACCCCTGACACTCCCAGGCACACCGCTGACACTCCCAGGCACACAGCTGACACTGCCCAGGCACACCCCAGACACTGCCAGGCCACCTCAGACACTCCAGGCACACCTCAGACACTCCCCATGCACACCTATGACACTCAGGCACACTCTGACACTAGGCATACCCTGACACTACAGGCACACACCTCTGACACCCCCAGGCACACCCCAGACACCACAGGCACACCCCTGACACCCACACACATCTGACACCCCTGGCACACCACTGACACCCCAACCCTGACACCTAGTCACCCTGACACCCATACACCACCTGACATCCCAGGCACACCTGAGACACTGGCACACCTCTGACACCCCCAGGCACACCCATGACACCCAGGCACACCACTGACACTCAGGCACACCACTGACACCCCAGGCACACCTCTGGCACCCCAGGCACACCTCTGACACCTCAGGCACAACCTGATACTCCCAGGCACACCACTCCCAAGCATACCTCTGACACTTGCACACCACTGACACTCCAGGCACACCTCAGACACTGGCACACCCCTGACACTCCCCAGGCACACCTCTGACACTCTGGCACACCACAAACACTCCCAGGCACACCTCCTTACACTCTCTGGTTCTCTGACACCCCAGGCACACCTCAGACAATCCCAGGCACACCTTAGACACTCCCCAGGCACACCGCTGACACTCCCCAGCACACCCTGACACTCCCAGGCACACCTCTGACTCTCCCAGGCACACCTCCGACCCAGGCACACCTCTGATACTCCCAAGCACACCTCTGACACCCCCAGGTACCTTGACACCTGGTTCACTGCTGACACCCCAGGCACACCGCTGACACTGCCAGGCACAACTCCAGACACCGCCAGGCACACCAGACACCCCAGGCACACCTCAGACACCCCAGGCACACCCCTGACACCCCAGGCACACCCCAGACATTCCCCAGGCACACATCTGACACTCCCCAGGCACCCCTCTGATACCCCAGGTATACCCCCACACCCCAGGCACACCGCAGACACTCCCCAGGCACACACCGCTGACACTCCCCAGGCACACTCTGACACTTCCAAGTGTCCTCTGACGCTTCCAGGCACACCCCTGACACTCCCAGGCACACCAATGACACTACCAGGCACACCTCTGACACTCAGAGTTACCCTCGACGTCCCAGGTACTCCTCTGACACTCCCCAGGCACACCTCTGACACCTCAGGTACAGCTCTGACACCCCAGGCACACCGCCACATCCCAGGCACCCTCTGACACCCCTGGCACACACCTGACACCACAGGCACCACTGACACACCCCAGGCACACCTGCACCCAGGCACACCCCTGACACTTCACACAACCTGACACCACCAGCCACCTGAGACACTCCCGGCACACCAGACACCCCAGGCACACCCTCAGACACTCCCAGTTGCACCTCTGAAACCCCAGGCACACCCCTGACACTCCCCAGGCACACCTCTGACACTCCCAGTTACACCTCAGACACTCCCAGTTACACCTCCTGACAATCCAGTTACACCTCCGACACTCCCAGTCACACCCCTGACACCCCAGGCACACCTCTGACACTCCAGGCACACCTCTGACACTCCAGGCACACCTCTGACACTTGCACACCCCTGACACCCCAGGCACACCTCTGACACTCCCAGGCACTCCACTGACATTCCCCTGCACACCTTGGCACCAGGCAACGTCCAACACTGGCACACCCCTGACACTCCCAGGCACATCTCTGACACTCCAGGCACACCTCTGACACTGCCAGGCACACCTCCGACAATGCCCAGGCACACCCCAGACACCCCCAGGCACACCCACAACGCAGGGCACACCTCTGACACTCCCAGGGCCACCCCTAGACACTCCCCAGGCCCCACATGCCCCAGGCACATCTGACACTCCCAGTTACACCCCTGACACTGCCAGGTACACCTCTGACATTCCCCAGTTACACCTCCGACACTCCCAGTTACACCCCTAACACTCCCAGGCATACCTCTGACACCCCAGGTACCTCTGACACTCCTGGTTTCCCTCTGACACTCCCAGGCACACCTCTGACACCCCTGGTACACCTCTGACACCCCAGGCACTCCACACCCCTGGTTCACTGCTGACACTCCCCAGGCACACCGCTGACACTGCCAGGCACAACCAGACACTGCCAGGCACACCCCAGACACCCCAGGCACACCCACACTCCAGGCACACCTTGACCCCAGGGCCACCCCAGACATTCCCCAGGCACATCTGACACCCCAGGCACACCTCTGATACCAGGCATACCCTCACACCCCAGGCACACCGCAGACACTCCCAGGCACACCGCTGACACTCCCAGGTACCCTCTGACGCTTCCAGGCACACCTCACACTAGAGTTACCTCCTCTGACACTACCAGGCACACCTCTGACACTCCAGAGTTACCCTCCTGACGCCCCAGGCACCTCCAGCTCACCTGCACACCTGACACCCAGGCACACCACTGACACCCCAGGCACACCTCCACACCCCAGGCACACCCCAGACACCTGGTGCACACCTGACACCTCCAGGCACACCCCTGACACTCCCGGTCAACTGACACCAGGCACACCTCTGATACTCCCCAGGCATACCTCTGGCACTCCTGCACACACACTCCCAGGTTCACCGCTGACACCCCAGGCACACCCCTGACACTCCCAGGGCACACCTCTGACACACGCAGGCACACCCCAGACACTCCCCAGGCACACCTCTGACACTTCCCAGGTGCACCCCTGACACTCCCAGGAACACCTCCGACACTGCCAGGTACACTCTGACACTCCCAGGTACACCTCACACTCCCAGGTCCAACCTCTGACACTCCCAGGTGCCAACTCTGATACTCCCAGGCACACTTACAATCCCAGGCACACCCCAGGCACACTGCCACACTCCAGGCTACACCGCTGACACTCCCATGCACACCGCTGACACCACAGGCACCCCTGACACCCCAGGCACACCCATGACACCTCGCAGGCACCTCAGACACCCCAGGCACACCTCTGACACTCCCTGGCACACCCCTGACACTTCCAGGCACACCCCTGACACTCCAGGCACACCTCTGACACTCTCGGCACACGTCAGACACTCCCAGGCACACCCAGACACCCAGGCACACCAATGACACTACCAGGCACACCTCTGACACTCCCAGCACACCTCAGACACCCCAGGCACACCCCAGACACCCCAGCTGCACCTCTGACACCCCAGGCACACCCCTGACACTCCCAGGCACACCACTGACACCCCAGGCACACCTCTGACACCCCAGGCACACGTCCAACACTCCCCAGGCACACCTCTGACACCCCAGGCACAACCTGACACTCCCATACTCCACTGACATCCCCTGCATACCTCTGACACCCCAGGCACACCTCTGATACCCCAGGTACACCGCTGACAATCCCAGGCACACCTCTGATACCTGAGGCACACCTCCGATACTCCCAGGTATACTGACACTCCCAGGTACCCCTCTGACACTCCTGGCAACCTCTGATACTCCCAGGCATACCTCTGTCACCCCAGGCACACTGACACTCCAGGTTCACCGCTGACACCCCAGGAACACCCCTGACACTCCCCAGGCACACCTCTGACACACGCAGGCACACCCAGACACTCCCCAGTTATACCTCTGACACTTCCAGGCACACCCCTGACACTCTCAGGAACACCTCCTGACACCCAGGCACACCTCTGACACCCAGGCACACTCTCACACTCCCCAGGCAGACCTCTGACACCCCAGGCACAACTCTGATACTCCCAGGCACACCTCTCATACCCCAAGCATACCTCTGACACCCCAGGCACACCGCTGACACCCCAGGCACACCTCTGAAACCCGTGTACAACCTGACACCCCAGGCACACCTCAGACACCCGGCACACCAGACACCCCTGGCACACCTCAGACACTCCCAGTTGCGCCTCTGAAACCCCAGGCACAACCCTGACACCCCAGGCACACCCTGACACTCCCCAGGCACACCCCAGACACTCCCCAGTCACACCTCCGACACCCCAGGCACACCTCTGACACTCAGGCACACCTCTGGCACCCAGGCACACCTCTGACACTCCCAGGCACACCTCTGACACTCCCCAGGTACTCCACTGACAATCCCTGCACACCTCTGACACCCCAGGCACACATCCAACACCAGGCACACTTGACACCCCAGGCACACCGCTGACACTCCCAGGCACACCGCTGACACTGCCAGGCACACCTCAGACACTGCCAGGCACACCCCAGACACCCCAGGCACACCCCAGACACCCCCATGCACACCCATGACACTCCCCAGGCACACCCTGACACTCCCAGGCATACCAGACACCACAGGCACACCTCTGACACCCCAGGCACACCCCAGACACTCACAGGCACACCTCTGACACCAGGCACACATCTGACACTCCCTGGCACACCACTGACACTCGGTGCACACCTCCCACACCTCTGGCTCCCTCTGACACCCCCAGGCACACCCTCAAACACTCCCCAGGTACAACTTAGACACCCCACACCTCCACACCCCAGGCACATCTCTGACACCCCAGGCACACCCCGACACTCCCCAGGCACACCCTGACACCCCAGGCTCCTGACACCCCTGCACACCTGACACCCCAGGCACACCTCATACACCCCGGCAACCTCAGACATTCCCAGGCACACCTCAGACACCCCAGTGCTGCACTCTGACACTCCCAGGCACACCTCTGACACCCCTGGCACTCCTCTGAAACTCCCTGGTACACACCTGACAATCCCAGGCACACCACTGATACTCCCAGGCACACCCCTGGCACCCCAGGCACACCTCTGACACTCCCAGGCACAACCTGACACTCCTCAGGCACACCCCAGACACCCCAGGCACACCCTCAGACACTCCCAGGTAACACCCCTGACACTTCCAGGCACACCCCTGACACTCCCAGGCACACCTCTGACACCAGGCACACTCTGATACCCCAGGCATACCTCTGGCACCCCAGGCACACCGCTGACACTCCCAGGTTCACCGCTGACACTCCCAGGCACACCCCTGACACCCCAGGCACACCTCTGACACACGCAGGCACACTCAGACACCCCAGGCACACCTCTGACACTTCCAGGTACACCCCTGACACTCTCAGGAACACCTCCGACACTGCCAGGCACACCTCTGACACTCCCCAGCACACCCTTACACCCCAGGCACACCTCTGACACTCCCAGGTACAACTCTGATACCCCAGGCACACCTCTTGATACCCCAGGCATACCTCTGACATCTCCCAGGTACACCGCTGACACTCCGGCACACTGCTGACACTCCCCATGCACACCGCTGACACTCCACAGGCACCCCCCACACCCCAGGCACACCCATGACACTCCGCAGGCACACCTCAGACACCCCAGGTACACCGCTGACACTCACAGGCACACCCCTGACACTCTGGCACACCCCATGACACCTGCAGGCACACCCCTAGACACCCCAGGCACACCTCTGACACTCCCAGGTGCCACCCTGACACCCCAGGCACACCTCTGACACCTGGCTACCCACTGACATTCCCTGCACACCTTGACACCCCAGGCCACGTCCAACACTCCCCAGGTACACCTCTGACACTCCCAGGCACATCTCTGACACCCAGGCACACCTCTGACACTGCCAGGCACTCTCCGACAATGCCAGGCACACCTCTGACACTCCCCAGGCACACCTCCGACAATCCCAGGCACACCTCTGACACCCCAGGCACACCAGACACCCCAGGTACACCCATGACACTCGGTACACTCTGACACCCCAGGTACACCTCTGACACCTGCGGCACACCCCTGACATTCCAGTTCCACACACCCCCAGGCACACCCCCACCCCAGGCATACCTCTGACACTCCCCAGGTACCCTCTGACACTCCCTGGTACACCTCTGACACCCCAGGCACACCTCTGACACCCCAGGTACACCCCTGACACCTCCCAGGCACCCTCTGACACTCCCTGGTTCACCGCTGACACCCAGGCAGCACACCGCTGACACTGCCAGGTACAACCTCAGACACTGCCAGGTACACCTCAGACACCCCAGGCACACCTCAGACACTCCCAGGCACACCCTTGACACTCCAGGTACACCCCTGACATTCCCCAGAGTCACACATCTGACACTCCCCAGGCACACCTCTGATACCAGGTATACCCCTCACACCCCCAGGCACACCGCAGACACCCCAGGCACACCGCTGACACTCCCAGGTACTCCCTGACACTTCCAGGCACACCTCACACTCAGAGTTACACCTCTGACACTCCCAGGCACACCTCTGACACTAGAGTTACTCCTCTGACGCTCCGGTACCCACCACACTCCCCTGCACACACCTGACACCCCAGGCACACCACCACTGACACTCCCAGGCACACCTCTGACACTCCCAGGCACACCTCAGACACTCCCCAGGCACACTCCTGACACTTCCAGGCACACCCCTGACACTCCCAGGTACACCTCTGACACCCCAGGCACACCTCTGACACTCCCAGGCATACCCTGGCACTCCCAGGCACACCGCTGACACTCCCAGGTTCACTGCTGACACTCCCAGGCACACCCCGACACCCCAGGTACACCCTGACACCCAGGCACACCTCAGACACTCCAGGCACACCTCTGACACCTCCAGGTACACCCCTGACACTCTGGTGAACACCTGACACTGCCAGGCACACCTCTGACACCCAGGCACACCTCTCACACTCCCCAGGCACACTCTGACACCCCAGGCACACCGCTGACACTCCCAGGCACACCCCTGACACCCCAGGCACACCTCTGACACACGCCAGGCACACTCAGACACTCCCAGGCACACCTCTGACACTTCCAGGCACACCCCTGACACCCCAGGAACACCTCCTGACACCCCAGGCACACCTGACACCCCAGGCACACCTCTCACACTCCCAGGCAGACCCTCTGACACTCCCCAGGTACAACTCTGACACCCCAGGCACACCTCTGATACTCCCCAAGCATACCTCTGACACTCCCAGGCACCGCTGACATCCCAGGCACACTGACACTTCCAGGCACAACTCTGACACCCCAGGCACACCCCAGACACTCCCCAGGCACACCCCAGACACCCCTGGCACACCCTCAGACACAGCTGCACCCTGAAACCCCAGGCACAACCCCACACCCCAGGCACACCTCTGACACCTGCCACCTCAGACACCCCAGTCACACCTCCGACACCCCAGGCACACCTCTGACACCCCAGGCACACCTCTGGCACTCCCAGGCACACCTCTGACACTCCCAGGCACACCTCACACCCCCAGGTACCACTGACAATCCCTGGTACACCCCTGACACCCCAGGCACACATCCAACACCCCAGGCACACCTCCTGACACCCCAGCACACTGACACCCCAGGCACCCACACACCCAGGCACACCCCAGACACTGCCAGGCACACCCCAGACACCCCAGGCACACCCCAGACACCCCCAGGCACACCTCTGACACTCCCAGGCACACCCCTGACACCCCAGGCATCCCCCAGACACCACAAGCACACCTCTGACACTCCCAGGCACACCCCAGACACTCCCAGGTACACCTCTGACACCCCAGCACACATCTGACACCCTGGCACACCACTGACACTGGTGACACCTCCCACTCTCTGGTTCACCTCTGACACACCTGGCACACCTCAACACCCCAGGCACAACTTAGACACCCCAGGCACACCTCTGACACTCCAGGCACACCTCTGACACCCAGCCACCCCTGACACCCCAGGCACACCTCTGACACTTCCAGGCACCCCTGACACTCCCAGGCACACCTCTGACACTCCCAGGCACACCCTCTGACACCCCAGGCACACCTCTGACACTCCCAGGCACACCTCGACACTCCCAGGTACAATCCTGACACTCCCAGGCACACCTCTGACACCCCAGGCATACCTCACACTCCCAGGCACACCGCTGACATCCCAGGCACACCTGACACCCATGTACACTGCTGACACCACAGGCACACCCCTGACACCCCAGGCACACCTATGACACTCCAGGCACACCCCTGACACCCCCAGGCACACCTCTGACACTCCCCGGTACACCACCCCGAACCCCAGGCACACCCCTGACACTCCCAGGCACACCTCTGACACTCCCAGGCACACCTCAGACACCCCAGGCACACCCCTGACACCCCAGGCCCACCAATGACACCACCAGGCACACCCCTGACACTCCCAAGCACACCAGACACCCCAGGCACACCCCAGACACTCCAGCTGCACCTCTGACACCCCAGGCACACCCTGACACCCCAGGCACACCACTGACACCCCAGGCACACCTCTGACACTCCCAGGCACACGTCCAATGCTCCATGCACACCTCTGACACCCCAGGCACACCCTGACACCCCAGGCACACCACTGACATTCCCCTGGCACACCTCTGACACCCCAGGCACACCTCTGATACCCCAGGCACACGCTGACATCCCAGGCACACTCCTGATACCTGAGGCACACCTCCGATACTCCCACTACCTCCCTGACACCCAGGTACCCTCTGACACCCCTGGCAAACCCCTGATAATTCCCAGGCATACTCTGACACTCCCAGGCACTGCTGACACTCCCAGGTTCACCGCTGACACTCCCAGGAACACCCCTGACACTTGCACACTCTGACACACGCAGGCACACCTCAGACACTCCAGTTATACCTCTGACACTCCAGTACACCCTGACACTCCTCAGGAACACCTCCTGACACTCCCCAGGTACACCTCTGACACTCCCCAGGTACACCTCTCACAATCCCAGGTACACCTCTGACACCCCAGGTACAACTCTGATACCCCTGCACACCTCTCATACTCCCAAGTATACCTCTGACACTCCCAGGCACACCGCTGACACCCAGGCACACCTCTGAAACTTCTGCACAACCCTGACACCCCAGGCACACCCTCAGACACCCCAGGCACACCAGACACCCCTGCACACCTCAGACACCCCAGTTGCGCCCTGAAACCCCAGGCACAACTCTGACACTCCCAGGCACACCTCTGACACCCCAGGTACACCCCAGACACTCCAGGCACACCTCCGACACTCCCAGGCACACCTCTGACACCCCAGGCACACCTCTGCACCCATACACCTCACACTCCCCAGGTGCCACCTCTGACACCCCCAGGCACACCGCTGACACTCCAGGCACACCGCTGACACCCCAGGCACACCAGACACCCCAGGCACACCCCTGACACCCCAGGCACACCCCAGACACTCCCCATGCACACCATGACACTCCCCAGGCACACCTCTGACACTAGGTATACCTCAGACACTCACAGGCACACTCTGACACTAGGCACACCCAGACACTCACAGGCACACCCTCTGACACTCCCAGGCACACATCTGACACCCCCTGGCACACCACTGACACCCAGGCACACCTCCCACACCTCTGGTTCTCCCCTGCACACTCCCCAGGCACACCCCAAACACTCACACATCCAACACTCCCAGGCACACCCCTCTGACACCCCAGGCACACCGCTGACACTCCCAGGCACACCGCTGACACCCAGGCACACCTCAGACACTGCCAGGTACACCCCAGACACTCCAGGCACACCCCAGACACCCCATGCACACCTATGACACTCCCAGGCACACCTCTGACACTCCCCAGGCATACTCACACTCACAGGCACACCTCTGACACTCCCCAGGCACACCCCAGACACTCACAGGTACACCCTGACACTCCTGGGCACACATCTGACACTCCCTGGCACACCACTGACACTCCAGGTACACCTCTCTACACTCCTCTCTGCTCCTCTGACACTCCCAGGTACACCTCAAACACCCCAGGCACAACTTAGACACCCAGGTCCAACTCTGACACCCTGGTGCACCCTGACACTCCCCAGGCACACCCTGACACCCCAGGCACCCCCTGACACCCCAGTGCTCCTCTGACACTCCCTGGCACACCTGACACCCCAGGCACACCACACCAGGCACACCAGACATTCCAGGCACACAGACACTCCAGCTGCACCTCTGACACCCAAGCACACCTCTGACACCCCCTGGTACTCCCTCTGAACCCCTGCACACACACCTGACAATCCCAGGCACACCACTGATACTCCCCAGGCACACCTCTGGCACTCCCAGGCACACCTCTGACACTCTCAGGCACAACTCTGACACTCTCAGGCACACCCCTACACCCCAGGCACACTCCTGACACTTCCAGCACCTGACACTCCAGGCACACCTCTGACACCCCAGGCACACCTCTGATACACCCCAGGCATACCTCTAGCACTCCCCAGGCACACCGCTGACACTCCCAGGTTCACCACGGTACACCCCTGACACTCCCCAGGGCCACCTCTGACACAATGGCACACCCCTCAGACACACCCCAGGTACACCTCTGACACTTCCAGGCACACCCCTGACACCTCAGGAACACTCCTGACACTGCCAGGCACACCTCTGACACTCCCCAGGTACACCTCTCACACTCCCAGGCACACCTCTGACACCCCAGGCACAACTTGATACTCCCCAGGTACACCTCTGATACTCCCCAGGCATACCTCTGACACTCCCAGTGCAACATCCCCAGGCACACCGCTGACACCCCATGCACACCAGCTGACACCACAGGCACACCCCACAGGCACACCTATGACACACCCCTGCAGGCACACCTGGCACACCGCTGACACTCCACAGGCACACCCCTGACACCTCAGGCACACTCTACACACTGCACACCTCACACCCCAGGTACACCCTCTGACACTCCTTGCACCCCTGACATCCAAGACACCCTGACACTTGGCACACCTCTGACATTCCCCAGGCACACCTGAGACACACCTCTGACACTCCCAGGTACACCCATGACACTCCCAGGCACACCACTGACACCCAGGCACACCCACTGACACTCCAGGCACACCTCACTCCCAGGCACACTGACACTCAGGTACAACTCTGATACCTCCCAGGCACACCTCTGATACTCCCAAGCATACCTCTGACACTCCCAGGTACACCACTGACACTCCCAGGCACCACCAGACACTCCCCAGGCACACCCCTGACACCCAGCACCCCACACTCCCTGGCAC
>NW_024752522.1:0-24346 GCF_018991925.1 Homarus americanus
TAGAAGTTACGTATTGCTGGGAGTGTCAGAGGTACTTGGTGAGAAGAGGAATACCTAGGAGTGCTCAGGGAGGTGTACCTGGGAGTGTCATAGGTGTACATGGGAGTGTCAGAGGTACCTGGGAGTGTCTGGGTGTACCTGGGAGTATCTGGGGTGTACCTGGGAGCAAGCCTGAGGTACCAGAGTGTCAGAGGTGCACATGGGAGTGTCAGAGGTGTACCTGGCAGTGCAAGGTGTACCTGGGAGGTGGGAGGTGCCTGGGAGTGTCTGGAGGTACCTGGGAGTGCCTGAGGTACCTGGGAGTGTCTGAGGTGTACCTGGGAGTGTCAGAGAAGCACTGGGAGTGTCGACAGGATTACCTGGGAATGTGAGAGGTGCACTTGCGAGTGTGAGAGGTGCACCTAGAGAGTGTATGAGGTGCACTGGAGGGTCAGAGTGCACCTGGGAGTGTCTGAGGTGTACCTGGGGTGTCAGAGGTGCACCTGGGAGTGTCAGGAGAACCAGGAGTGAAAGAGGTGTACCTGGGAGTGTCAGAGGTGTACCAGGGAATGTCTGAGGTGTACCTGGGAGTGCTGGGGAGGTGTACCTGACTGTGAGAGGAATACTGGGAGTAGCCAGAGGTGTACCTGGGAGTGTCAGAGATGTACCTGGGAGTGTCAGAGGTGTATCTGGGAGTGTCGGACGGTACCTGGGAGTGTCATAGGTGTAACAGGAATGCTGGGGTGGAGTACCTGGGAGTGTCAGAGGTGTACCTGGGAGTGTCGGAGTTGTACCTGGGAGTGCCGGAGGCAGACCTGGAAGTCAGAGGTACCTGGGCGTATCAGAGGTGTACCTGGGAGTATCGGAGGTGCCCTGGGAATATCTGGAGGTGTACCTGGGAATATCGGAGGTACCAGGAGTCCCAGAGGAGCACCTGGGAGTGTCAGAGGTGTACCTGGGAGTATAGAAGGTGAACCTGGGAGTATCGGGTGTACCTGGAGAGGTCAGAGGTGCCTGGCGTGTCAGAGGTGCACTGGGAGGCTGGGGAGGTGCACCTTGGAGTGTCTGAGGTTACCTGGGAGTGTCTGAGGTGTACCTGGCAGTGTCTGAGGTGTACCTGGAAGTGTCTGAGGTGTAACTGGCAGCAGTCGGGGCGGTACCTGGAGCGTCAGCGGTGCACCTGGGAGAGTTAGAGGTGTATCAGGGAGGACAGAGGAGTACCTAGGAGTGTCAGGTAGGTGTACCTGGGAGGTCAGATGTACCTGGGAGTGTCAGAGGTGTACCTGGGAGTGTCAGAGGTGTACCTGGGAGTAATGAGAGATGAACCTGGAGTGTCAGAGGTACACCAGGAATGTCAGTGAGCACTTGGGAGTGTCAGAGGTGTACCTGGGATGTCAGAGATGTACCTGGGAGTGTCAGAGGTGTACCTGGGAGGCCAGAGGTGTACCTGGGAGTGTCAGAGATGTACCTGGGAGTGTCAGGAGGTGTATCTGGGAGTGTCGGATGTGCCTAGGAGTGTCGAGGTGTACCAGGGAATGTCAGGGGTGAGTACCTGGGAGGTCAGAACGGTACCTGGGAGGTCAGAGGTACCTGGGAGTGTCAGAGGTGTCCTGGGAGTGTCGGAGGTGTACCTGGGAGTGTCTGGGGTGTACCTGGGAGTATCTGGTACCTGGGAGCAAGAGGTGTACCTGGGAGTATCAGAGGTGTACCTGGGATTATCGGAGTGTACCTGGGAGTGTCAGGGTAACTGGGAGTGTCGGAGGTGTAACTGGGAATGTCAGAGGTGCACAATGAGCGTCAGTGAGTACCTGGGAGTTCTAAAGGTGTACCTGGGAGTATCTGAGGTGTTCCTTGGAATATCGGGAGGTGTACCTGGGAAACACGGGAGGTACCAGAGCAGTGGAGATGTACCTGGGAGCATGAGGCGGACCTGGGAGTGTCAGAGGGGATTTAGAGTATCAGAGGTGTACCTGGGAGTGTCAGAGGTGTACCTGGGAATGTCAGAGGCATACCAGGGAGTGTCAGAGGAGCACCTGGGAGGTTGAGAGGCTTTGGGAGTACGAAGGTGTACCTGGGAGCATGGAGGTGTACCTGGAAGTCAGAGGTGGGAGTATCAGAGGTGCCTGGTGTACGAAGGTGTACCTGGGAATATCGGAGGTGTACCTGGGAATATCGGAGGTACCAGGAGTGTCAGAGAGTACCTGGGAGTGCTGTCAGGTTTACCTGGGAGTATCGAAGGTGTACCTGGGAGTTCGGAGGTGTACCACTGGGAGGTCAGAGGTGTACCTGGGAGTATCAGAGGTGTACCTGGGAGCAAGGTGTAACTGGGAGTCTCTGGATGTAACTGGGAATGTCAGAGGTGTATGGGGGAGTGTCAGTGGAGTACCTGGAAGTCTCAAAGGTGCCTGGGAGTATCAGAGGGGTACCTGGGAATATCGGAAGTGTACCTGGGAATATCGGAGGTGTACCTGTATGTGTCAGAGGTGTGGCTGGAGGTCGGAGGTACCTGGGAGTGTCACAGAGGAGTACCTGGGATTATCAGAGGCGTACCTGGCAGTGTCAGAGGTGTACCAGGAATGTCAATGGAGTACTTGGCGTCAGAGCTGTAACTGGGAGAGTCAGAGGTGTACCTTGGAGGTCAGAGGTGTCTCTGGAGTGTCGGAGGTACCTGGCAGTGTCATGGTGTACCTGGGAGCATGAACATAGAATGTCAGGAGTACTGGGAATGCAAAGGCATACCTGGCAGTGTCAGAGGTGTACCTGGGAGTGTCAGAGGTGTACCTGGGAGTGTCAAAGGTACCTGGGAGTGTCAGGAGGTGTACCTGGGAGTGTCAGAGGTACCTGGGAGTGCCATGGTACCTGGGAGTGTGGAGGTGTACCTGGGAGTTTGAGAGAGGTACCTGGGAGTGTCGGAGGTACCTGGGAGCAGCGAGGTAATCTGGGAGTGTCAGAGGTACTTGGGAGTGTCAGAGGTGTACCTGGGAGTGCTCAGCGGTGTACCTGAGAGTGTCTGAGGTGACCTGGGAGTGTCAGAGGTGTGCCCAGGGAGTGTCAGAGCACTTGGGAGTGCTCAGAGGTGCACCTGGGAGTGTCTGGAGGTGTACCTGGGAGTGCCTGAGGTGTAATGTGGCAGTGACTGAGGTGTACTGCAGCAGCCTGGGAGGTGTAACTGCAGTGTCATGTACCTGAGAGTGCCAGCGGTGACTGGGAGGCAGAGGTATTGGGAGTGACAGAGAGTACCTAGGAGGGAGAGGTGTACCTGGGAGAAGCTGGGGAGGTACCTGGGAGGGAGGTACTGGGAGTGTCAGAGGTGCACAGTGTCAGAGGAATACCTAGGAGTGTCAGGAGGTGTACCTGGGAGTGTCATAGGTGTACATGGGAGTGTCGGAGGTTGCCTGGGAGTGTCTGGGTGTACCTGGGAGTATCTGGGGTGTACCTGGGAGTGTCTGAGGTGTACCTGGGAGGTCAGAGGTGCACATGGAGTGTCAGAGGTGTACCTGGCAGTGTGGGCGGTGTACCTGGGAGGCCAGAGAGGTGCCTGGGAGTGTCTGAGGCCTGGGAGTGTCTGAGGTGTACCTGGGAGTGTCTGAGGTGTACCTGGGAGTGCCAGAGAAGTACCAGAGTGTCACAGGATTACCTGGGAATGTGAGAGGTGTACCAGCAGAGTGAGTGTACCTAGGGAGTGTAAGGAGGTGTACCTGGGAGGGTCAGAGGTACCTGGGAGTGTCTGAGGTGTACCTGGGAGGCCAGGAAGGTACCTGGGAGGTCAGGAGAACCAGGGAGAAAGAGGTGTACCTGGGAGTGCAGAGGTACCCCAGAGTGCTCTGAGGTGTACCTGGGAGTGTCAGAGGTACTGGACTGTGAGAGGAATACTTAGGAGTGTCAGAGGTGTACCTGGGAGTGCCAGAGATGTACCTGGGAGTGTCAGAGGTGTATCTGGGAGTGCGGACGTGTACCTGGGAGTGTCATAGGTGTAACAGGGAATGTCAGTGAGTACCTGGGAGTGCCAGAGGTACCTGGGAGTGCCGGAGTTGTACCTGGGAGCAGCGGAGGCAGACCTGAAGTGTCAGAGGTGTACCTGGGCGTATCAGAGGTGTACCTGGGAGCACGAGGTACTGGGAATATCTGAGGTACTGGGAATACGGGAGGTGCCAGGAGTCTCAGAGGAGTACCTGGAGTGCAGAGGTACCGAGCAGAAGGAACCTGGGAACGAGGTGTACCTGGGAGTGTCAGAGTGTGCCTAGGCGTGTCAGAGGTGCACTTGGGAGTGTCAGAGGTGCACCTTGGAGTCTTGAGGTACCTGGGAGTGTCTGAGGTGTACCTGGCAGTGTCTGAACCTGAAGTGTTCGAGGTGTAACTGGCAGTGTCAGGCGGTGTACCTGGGAGTGTTGGCAGCACCTGGGAGTATCAGAGGTGTATCAGGGAGGACAGAGGAGCACCAGGGAGTGTCAGGGTACCTGGGAGCCAGAGATGTACCTGAGAATGTCAGAGGCCTGGAGGCTCAGAGGACCTGGGAGGCTGGGATGAATGGAGTGCTGGTGTACCTGGGAGTAATGGAGGTGTACCTGGGAGGTCAGAGGTGCACCAGGGAATGTCAGTGGGCACTGGAGCAACAGAGGTACCTGGATGCTGCAGGTACCTGGGACTGTGCACATGCCGGATGTACCTGGGAGTGTCGGAGGTACCTTGGCAGGTCAGCGGTGTACCTGGGAGGTCAGACGCACCAGGAATGTCAGTGGAGCACCTGGAGTACAGAGGTGTACCTGGGAGCATCAGTGTACCTGGGAGTGTCAGCGGTGTACCTGGGAGTGTCAAAGGTGTACCTGGGAGTGTCAGAGGTGTACCTGGGAGTGTCAGAGGTGTACCTGGGAGTATCAGAGGTGTACCTGGGAGGTCATGGTACCTGGGAGCAAGTCGGGAGGTGTACCTGGGAGGGAGAAGCACCTGGGAGTGTCGGAGGTGCACCTGGGAGCAGGTCGGAGGTGTACCTGGGAGTCAGAGTGGGAGCACAGAGGCATACCTGGGAGGTCACGGTGCACCTGAGAGTGCTGGAGGTACCTGGGAGTGTCAGAGGTGTGCCTAGGAGTGTCAGGAGGTGCACTTGGGATGGGAGCACCTGGAGTGTCTGGAGGTGTACCTGGGAGTGCCTGAGGTACCTGGCAGTGACTGAGGTGTACCTGGCAGTGTCTGAGGTGTAACTGGCAGTGTCGGGCGGTGTACCTGGGAGCAGCCATGGTGACCTGGGAGTAGCAGAGGTGTATCAGGGAGTGACAGAGGAGTACGAGAGTTGTGAGGTGTACCTGGAGTGTCAGAGGTACCTGGGAGTGTCAGAGGTACCTGGGAGGCCAGAGGTACCTGGGAGGTCAGAGGTGTACCTGGGAGGTCAGAGATGTACCTGGGAGTGTGGGCGGTGTACCGGGAGTGTCAGGGGAGAACCAGGAGGAAAGAGGTGTACCTGGGAGGCCAGAGGTGTACCAGGGTGTGTCTGAGGTGTACCTGGGAGTGTCAGAGGTACCTTGGAGTGTCAGAGGAATACCTAGGAGTGCAGAGGTACCTGGGAGTGTCAGAGATTTATCTAGAGTGTCGAACGTGTACCTAGGAGTGTCAGAGGTGACAAAATGCTCAGAGGTGTACCAGGAGTGTCAGAGGTACTGGGAGTGTCAGGAGTACCTGGGAGTCAGGTGGTGTACCTGGGAGTGTCAGAGGTGTACATGTGAGTGTCGGAGGTGTACCTGGGAGTGTCTGGGTGTACCTGGGGAGCATCGGGGTGTACCTGGGAGTGTCTGAGGTGTACCTGAGCTGAGAATTTGAAGTGTCAGAGGTGTGTAGTGTCAGAGGTGTACCGGCTGAAGGTACCTGGGAGTGTCAGAGGTGCCTGGGAGTGTCTGAGGTGTACCTGGGAGGTCTGAGGTGTACCTTGGAGTGTCAGAGAGTACCACCAGGAGTTTCACAGGATTACCTGGGAATGTGAGATGTACCTGAGTGTGAGAGGTGTACCAGAGTATGTGGAGGTGTACCTGGGAGGGCTGGGAGGTACCTGGGAGTGTCTGGAGGTGTACCTGGAGTGTCAGAGAGTGTACCTGGGAGTGTCAGGAGAAACCAGGAGTGAAAGGGGTGTACCTGGGAGTGCTGAGGTACCAGGGAGTGTCTGGAGGTGTACCTGGGAGTGTCAGAGGTGTACCTTGGAGGTCAGAGTGAATACTCAGGGAGTGTCAGAGGTGTACCAGTGTCAGAGATGTACCTGGGAGGTCAGAGGTGTATCTGGGAGTGTCGGACGTGTACCTGGGAGTGTCAGAGGTGTAACAGGGAATGCTGTACCTGGGAGGTCAGAGGTGTACCTGGGAGTGTCGGAGTTGTATCTGGGAGTGTCGGAGGTGACCTGAAGTGTCAGAGGTGTACCTGGGCGTATCAGAGGTGTACCTGGGAGCATCGGAGGTGTACCTGGGAATATCTGAGGTGTTCCTGGGAATATCGGAGGTGTACCTGGGAGTGTCAGAGGTGTGCCTAGGCATAGTCAGGAGGTGCACTTGGGAGTGTCAGAGGTGCACCTGGGAGTGTCTGAGGTGTACCTGGGAGTGTCTGAGGTGTACCTGGCAGTGTCTGAGGCATATGGAAGTGTCTGAGGTGTAACGGCAGTGTTGGGGCGGTGTACCTGGGAGTAAGCCAGGTGCACCTGGGAGTGTTAGGAGGTGTATCAGAGTGACAGAGGAGTACCCAGGAGTGTCATAGGTACCTGGGAGTGTCAGAGGTGTGCCCTGGGAGTGTCAGAGGTGTACCTGGGAGTGTCAGAGGTGTACCTGGGAGTGTCAGAGATGAACCTGGGAGTGTCAGAGGTGTATCTGGGAGTGTCGGAGGTGTACTGGGAGTGTCAGAGGTGTACCAGGAATGTCAGTGGGGTACCTGGGAATGTCAGAGGTGTACCTGGGAGTGGGAGTTGTACCTGGGAGTGTCGGGAGGTGATCTGGGAGTGTCTGAGGTGTACCTGGGAGTATCAGAGGGTGTACCTGGGAGCACGGGAGGTGTACCTGGGAATATCTGAGGTGTACCAGGGAGTGTCAGAGGTACCTGGGAGTCTCCCCAGAGGTGAACCAGGAGTGTCAGAGGAGTACCTGGAGTGTCAGGAGGTGTACCTGGGAGTATCGGAGGTGTACTGGGAGTGTCAGGGGTGTAACTGGGAGTGTCGAGTGTAACTGGGAATGTCAGAGGTGTACCAGGGAGTGTCAGTGAGTACCTGGGAGTCTCAAAGGTGTACCTGGAGAGTATCTGAGGTGTTCTTGAATATCGGAGGTGTACCTGGGAATATCTGGAGGTGTACCTGGGAGTGTCAGAGGAGTACCTGGGAGTGTCAGAGGTGTACCTGGGAGCACGGTGTACCTGGGAATGTCAGAGGCATACCAGGGAGCAGTGAAGTACCTGGGAGTCTCAAAGGTGTACCTGGGAGTGTCGGGGTGTACCTGGGAGGTCGGAGGAGTGACCTGGGAGTGTCAGAGGTGTGCCTAGGAGTATCAGAGGTGTACCTGGGAGTGTCAGAGGTGTACCTGGGAATGTCAGAGGTATACCAGGAGTGTCAGTGAAGTACCTGGGAGTCCAAAGGTACCTGACATCGGAGGTGTACTGAATATCGGAGGTGTGCCTGAGAATATCGGAGGTGTACCAGGAGTGGTCAGAGGAGTACCTGGGAGTGTCAGAGGTGTACCTGGGAGTATCGAAGGTGTACCTGGGAGTATCGGAGGTGTACCTGGGAGTGTCAGGAGTTCCGGAGTATCAGAGGTGTACCTGGGAGGTCAGGGGTGTAACTGGGAGTCCCGGAGGTGTAACTGGGAATGTCAGAGGTGTACTAGGGAGTGTCAGTGGAGTACCTGGAAGTCTCAAAGGTGTACCTGGGAGTATCAGAGGGGTACCTGGGAATACGGGAGGTACCTGTATGTGTCAGGAGGTACCTGGGAGCAAGTGGAGAAGTACCTGCCAGGAGCAGCCTGGGATTATCAGAGGTGTACCTGGCAGTGTCAGAGGTGTACTGGCAGTGTCATGCGGTGTACCTGGGAGTGCAGAGGTGTACCAGGGAATGTCAGTGAATACCTGGGAGTGTCAATGATATACCTGGCAGTGTCAGAGGTGTACCTGGGAGTGTCAGAGGTACCTGGGAGTGTCAAAGGTGTACCTGGGTGTGTCAGAGGTGACCTGGAGTGTTAGAGGGTGTATCAGGAGTGACAGAGGAGTACCTAGGAGTGTCAGAGGTGTACCTGGGAGTGTCTGGAGGTGTACCTGGGAGGCCAGAGGTGTACCTGGGAGGTCAGAGAGGTACCTGGGAGGTCAGAGATGTACCATGGAGTATCATGTACCTGGGAGTGTTAGAGAAACCAGGGAGTGAAAGAGGTGTACCTGGGAGTGTCAGAGGTGTACCAAGGAGTGTCTAAGGTGTACCTGGGAGTTTCAGGGTGTACCTGAGTGTCAGAGGAATACCTAGGAGTGTCAGAGGTACCTGGGAGTGTCAGAGATGTATCTGGGAGCAGTCGAACGTGTACCTTGGAGTGTCAGAGGTGTACCAGGAATGTCAGAGGTGTACCAGGAGTGTCAGGAGGTGTACCTGGGAGGTCAGAGGTGTACCTGGGAGTGTGAGAGGTGTACCTGGGAGTGCTGGGAGGTGTACATGGGAGTGTCGGAGGTGTACCTGGGAGTGTCTGGGGTGTACCAGAGTATCTGGGGTACCTGGGAGTGTCTGAGGTGTACCTGGGGAGGTCTGAGGTGTACCTGGGAGTGTCTGAGGTGTACATGGAGGTCAGAGGTGTACCTGGCAGTGTGGGCGGTGTACCTGGGAGTGTCAGAGGTGTGCCTGGGAGTGCCTGGAGGTGTACCTGGGAGTGTCTGAGGTGTACCTGGGAGTGTCTGAGGTGTACCTGGGAGTGTCAGAGAACCAGGGAGTGTAACAGGATTCTCTGGGAATGTGAGAGGTGTACTTGCGAGTGTGAGAGGTGTACCTAGGGAGTGTATGAGGTGTACCTGGGAGGGTCAGAGGTGTACCTGGGAGTGTCTGAGGTGTACCTGGGAGGTCAGAGGTGTACCTGGGAGTGTCGGGGAGAACCAGGAGTGAAAGAGGTTTACCTGGGAGTGTCAGAGGTGTACCAGGAGTGTCTCTCAGGTACCTGGGAGTGTCAGAGGTGTACCTTGAGTGTCAGAGGAATACCTAGGGGTGTGAGGTGTACCTGGGAGTGCTGGGAGATGTACCTGGGAGTGTCAGAGGTGACTGGGAGTGTCTGGAGGTACCTGGGAGTGTCAGAGGTACCTGGGAGGTCAGGAGAACCAGAGGTGTACCTGGGAGTGTCAGAGGTACCAGGGAGTGTCTGAGGTGTACCTGGGAGTGTCAGAGGTGTACCTGGAGTGTCAGAGGATTACTGAGGCAGAGGTGTACCTGGGAGTGTCAGAGATGTACCTGGGAGTGTCAGAGGTGTATCTGGGAGTGTCGGACGTGTACCTGGCAGTGTCAGCGGTGTACCTGGGAGTGTCAAACGTGTTCCAGGAATGTCAGTGGAGTACCAGGGAGTGTCAAAGGCATACCTGGCAGAACAGAGGTGTACCTGGGAGTGTCAGAGGTGTGCCTGGGAGTGTCAAAGGTGTACCTGGGAGTGTCAGAGGTGGGAGTGTCAGAGGTACCTGGGAGTATCAGAGGTACCTGGGAGTGTGAGCGGTGTACCTGGGAGTGTCGGAGGTGTACCTGGGAGGTGAGAAGTGTACCTGGGAGTGTCGGAGGTGTACCTGGGAGTGTCGGGAGGTGTAATCTGGGAGTGTCAGAGGTACTTGGGGAGTCAGAGGTGTACCTGGGAGTGTCAGCGGTGTACCTGGGAGTGTCAGGTGTACCTGGGAGTGTCAGAGGTGTACCTGGGAGTGTCAGAGATGTACCTGGGAGTGTCAGTGTACCTGGGAGGCCAGAGGTGTACCTGGGAGCCGAGGTGTACATGTGAGTGTCGGAGGTGTACTGGAAGTGTTGTACCTGGGAGTATCTGAGCTGGGAGTGTCTGAGGTGATGGGAGTGAGAGAGGTGTACCTGGAGTTGCAGAGGTGTACATGGAGTGTCAGAGGTGTACCTGGCAGCACGTGGCACCTGGGAGTCAGAGGTGTGGGAGTGTCTGAGGGGCACCTGGGAGTGTCTGGAGGTGTACCTGGAGTGTCAGAGAAGTACCAGGGAGTGTCACAGGATTACCTGGGAATGTGAGATGTGTACCTGCGAGTGTGGAGAGGTGTACCTAGGAGTGTATGGGAGGTACCTGGGAGGTCAGAGGTGTACCTAGGAGTGTCTGAGGCACCTGTGAGTGTCAGAGGTGTACCTTGGGAGTGTCAGAACCAGGGAGGAAAGGGGTGTTCTTGGGAGTGTCAGAGGGATGTGGGAGTGTCTGAGGTGTACTGGGAGGTTGGGAGGTGTACCTTGGAGTGTCAGAGAATACCAGAGTGCTGAGAGGTGGCCTGGGAGTGTCAGAGATGTACCTGGGAGTGTCAGAGTTGTATCTGGGAGTAGCGGACGTGTACCTGGGAGGTCATAGGTGTAACAGGGAATATCAGTGGAGTACCTGGGAGTGCTGAGAGGTACCTGGGAGTGTCGGAGTTGTACCTGGGAGGCTCGGAGGCACCTGGAAGTGTCAGATGTGTACCTGGGCGTATCAGAGTGTACCTGGGAGACGAGGTGTACCTGGGAATATCTGAGGTGTACCTGGGAATATCGGAGTTGTACCAGGAGTGTCAGAGGAGTACCTGGGAGGTCAGAGCACCTGGGAGTCAGAAGGTACCTGGGAGTACTGGGAGGTGTACCTGGGAGTGTCAGGAGAGCACCTGGGAGAAGCCGGGAGGTGGACGGGAAGTGAGGTTACCAGGGAGGTTGCAGGTACCTGGGAGTCTCAGAGGTGAACCAGGAGTGTCAGAGGAGTACCTATGAGTGTCAGAGGTGTACCTGGGAGTAACGGAGGTGTACCTGAGTGTCAGGGGTGTACCTGGGAGTGCGTCAGAGGTGTCCCTGGGAGTGTCAGAGGTGTACCTGGGAGTGTCAGAGATACCTGGGAGGTCAGAGGTGTATCTGGGAGTAATGGAGGTGTACCTGGGAGTGTCAGAGGTGTACCAGAATGTCAGTGGGGTACCTGGGAGTGTCAGAGGTGCCTGGGAGGTCGGAGTTGTACCTGGGAGTGTCGAAGGTGACCTGGGAGTGTTGAGGTACCAGGAGTGTCAGGTGTACCTGGGAGTCTCAGAGGTGAACCAGGGAGTGTCAGAGAGTACCTGGGAGTGTCAGAGGTGTACCTGGGGAGACGGGAGGTGTACCTGGGAGGTCAGGGGTGTAACTGGAGTGTCAGAGGTGTACCAGGGAGGTCAGTGGAGCACCTGGGAGTCTCAAAGGTGTACCTGGGAGTATCTGAGGTGTTCCTGAATATCGGAGGTGTACCTGGGAATACGGGAGGTGTACCTAAGAGTGTCGGAGTTGTACCTGGGAGCGTTGGAGTGACCTGGGAGGTCAGAGCTGTACCTAGAGTATCAGAGGTGTACCTGGGAGGTCAGAGGTGTACCTGGGAATGTCAGAGGCATACCAGGAGTGTCAGTGAAGTACCTGGGAGTCTCAGAGGTACCTGGGAGCATCGGAGGTGTACCTGGAAATATCGGAGGTGTACCTGGGAGTATCGGAGGTGTACCTGGGAGTGTCAGAGGTGTACCTGGGAGTATCAGAGGTGTACCTGGGGTGTCAGGGGGTAATGGGAGTCCCGGAGGTGTAATCAATGTCAGAGGTGTACCAGGAGTGTCAGGTGGAGTACCTGAAGTCTCAAGGTGTACCTGGGAGCATCTGAGGGTACCGAATATCGGAAGTGTACCTGGGAATACGGGAGGTGTACCTGTATGTGTCAGAGGTGTACCTGGGAGTGTCGGAGGTGTACCGGGAGTGTCCAAGACCTGGGAGTGTCAGAGGTGTACCTTGAGTGTCAGAGGAATACCTAGGAGGTTGGCGAGATGAACCTGGGAGGTTAGGAGGTGTATCTGGGAGTGTCGAATGTACCTTTGAGTGTCAGAGGTGTACCAGGGAATGTCAGAAGTGTACCAGGGAGTGTCAGAGGTGTATCAGGGAGTGACAGAGGAGTACCTAGGAGCGTTGGCAGGTGTACCTGCGAGTGTCAGAGGTGTACCTGGGAGTGTCAGAGGTGTACCTGGGAGTGTCAGAGGTGTACCTGGGAGTGTCAGAGATGAACCTGGGAGTGTCAGAGGTGTATCTGGGAGTGTCGGAGGTGTACCTGGGAGTGTCAGAGGTGTACCAGGAATGTCAGTGGTGTACCTGGGAGTGTCAGAGGTGTACCTGGGAGTGTCGGAGTTGTACCTGGGAGTGTCGGAGGCGTGACCTGGGAGGTCTGAGGTGTACCAGGAGTGTCAGAGGTACCTGGGAGTCTCAGAGGAACCAGGGAGTGTCAGAGGTGACCTGGGAGTATCGGAGGTACCTGGGAGCGTCAGAGGTGTACCTGGGAATGTCAGAGGCATACCAGGGAGGTCAGAAGTACCTGGGAGTCTCAAAGGTGTACCTGGGAGCATCGGAGGTGTACCTGGGAATATCGGAGGTGTACCTGGGAATATCGGAGGTGTACCAGGGAGTGTCAGAGGAGTACCTGGGAGTGTCAGAGGTGTACCTGGGAGTACGAAGGTGTACCTGGGAGTATCGGGAGGTGTAACTGGGAGTGTCAGAGGTGTACCTGGGTGTATCAGAGGTGTACCTGGGAGTGTCAGGGGTGTAACTGGGAGTCCGGGAGGTGTAACTGGGAATGTGGGAGGTGTACCAGGGAGTGTCAGGAGCACCTGGAAGTCTCTAAGGGTACCTGGGAGTATCAGAGGGGTACCTGGGAATACGGGTGTACCTGGGATTATCGGAGGTGTACCTGTATGTGTCAGAGGTGTACCTGGGAGGTCGGAGGTGCACTGGGAGTGTCACAGAGTACCTGGGATTATCAGAGGTGTACCTGGCAGTGTCAGAGGTTGCAGGGAATGTCAGTGGAGTAGTTGGGAGCAGGAGCTGTACCTGGGAGAGTCAGAGGTGTACCTTGGAGTGTCAGAGGTGTACCTGGGCGTGTCAGAGTGTAGCTGGGAGTGACGGAGTGTACCTGGACTGTAGTGGTACCTGGGAGCGGAGGTGTAACTGGGAGTGGGAGGTGTACCTGGCAGTCAGCGGTACCTGGGAGTGTCAGAGGTACCGGGAATGTCAGGGAGTACCTGGGTATGTCAAAGATATACCTGGCAGTGTCAGAGGTGTACCTGGGAGTGTCAGAGGTGTACCTGGGAGTGTCAAAGGTGTACCTGGGAGTGTCAGAGGTGGACCTGGAGTGTTAGAGGTATCAGGGAGTGACAGAGGAGTACCTAGAGTGTCCAGAGGTGTACCTGGGAGGTCAGAGGTGTACCTGAGAGTGTCAGAGGTGTAACTGGGAGTGCCGAGGTACCTGGGAGTGGCCAGAGTTGTACCTGGGAGAGCCAGAGATGTACCAGGGAAGTCAGCGGTACCTGGGAGTGTCAGAGAACCAGGAGTGAAAGAGGTGTACCTGGGAGTGTCAGAGGTGTACCAGGGAGTGTCTGAGTTGTACCTGGGAGTGTCAGAGGTGTACCTTGGAGTGTCAGAGGAATACCTAGGAGTGTCAGAGGTGTACCTGGGAGTGTCAGAGATGTATCTGGGAGTGTCGAACGTGTACCATGAGTGTCAGAGGTGTACCAGGGAATGTCAGAGGTGTACCAGGGAGTGTCAGAGGTGTACCTGGGAGTGTCAGAGGTGTACCTGGGAGTGTCAGAGGTGTACCTGGGAGTGTCAGAGGTACCTGGGAGTGTCGGAGGTGTACCTAGAAGTCAGAGGTGTACCTGGGAGTGCCGAGGTGTCCTGGGAGTGTCAGAGATGTACCAGGGAGTGTCATGGTGTACCTGGGAGTGTCAGGGGAGAACCAGGGGAGTGAAAGAGGTGTACTGGAGTGTCAGAGGAATACCTAGGGAGGCTGGAGGTGCCTGGGAGGTCAGAGATGTATCTGTGTCGAACGTACCTAGGAGTGTCAGAGGTGTACCAGGAATGTCAGAGGTGTACCAGGGAGTGGTCAGAGGTGTACCTGGGAGTGTCAGAGGTGTACCTGGGAGTGTCAGAGGTGTACCTGGAGGTCAGAGGTGCACATGGGAGTGTCGGAGTCGTACCTGGAGTGTCTGGTGTACCTGGGAGTATCTGGGTGTACCTGGGAGTGTATGAGGTGTACCTGGGAGTGTTTACAGGTGTATCTGGGAGTGTCAGAGATGTGCATGGAGTGTCAGAGGTGTGCCTGGCAGTGTCAGCGGTGTGCCTGGGGAGTGTCAGAGGTGTTCCTGGGGTGTCTGAGGTGTGCCTGGGTGTCTGAGGTGTGCCTGGGAGTGTCTGGGGTGTGCCTGGGAGTGTCAGTGAAGTGCCAGGGAGTGTCACAGGATTACCTGGAATGTGAGGATGTGCTGCGAGTGTGAGGGGTGTGCCTGGGGTGTATGGGGTGTGCCTGGGAGGTCAGAGGTGTGCCTGGGAGTGTCAGGGAGGTGTGCCAGGGGATGTCTGGGGTGTACCAGGGAGTGTCTAAAGTGTGCCTGGGGAGTGTCAGAGGTGTGCCTTGGAGTGTCAGAGGAATGCCTGGGAGTGTGTCAGAATGTGCCTGGGAGTGTCAGAGGTGTGTCTGGGAGTGTCGAACGTGTACCTTGGGTGTCAGAGGTGTGCCAGGGGATCAGGGATGTCCGCAGGGAGTGTCAGAGGTGTATCAGGGTGACAGAGGAGTACCTAGGGCGTCATAGGTGTGCCTGAGTGTCAGAGGTGCAGAGTGTCAGGTGTGCTTAGGAGTGTCAGAGGTGTGCCTGGGAGTGTCAGAGATGAACCTGGGAGTGTCAGGAGGTGTATCTGGGGAGTGTCGGAGGTGTGCCTGGAGTGTCAGGGTGTACCAGGGAATGTCAGTGGGTGCCTGGGGTGGAGGTGTGCCTGGGGTGTCAGGGTTGTGCCTGGGGTGTCGGGAGGGGACCTGGGGAGTGTCTGGGGTGTGCCAGAGTGTCAGGGGTGTGCCTGGGAGTCTCAGAGGGTGAACCAGGGAGTGTCAGAGGTGTGCCTGGGGTGGAGGTGTGCCTGGGGTGTCAGGGTGTGACTGGGGGTGTCGGGGTGTGACTGGGATGTCAGAGGTGTGCAGGGGTGTCAGTGGGTGCCTGGGGTCAGAGGTGTACCTGAATGTCAGAGGTATACCAGGGGTGTGTCAGTGTGAAGTACCTGGAGTCTCAAGGTGTGCCTATCTGAGGTGTTCCTTGGAATATCGGAGGTGTACCTGGGAATATCGGAGGTGCCTAAGAGTGTCGGAGTTGTGCAGAGTGTCGGAGGCGGACCTGGGGAGTGTCAGAGGTGTGCCTGGGAGTATCAGAGGTGTGCCTGGGAGTGTCAGAGGTGTGCCTGGGAATGTCAGAGGTATGCCAGGGGTGTCAGTGAAGTACCTGGGAGTCTCAAGGTGTACCGGGCATCGGAGGTGTGCCGGAATATCGGAGGTGTACCTAGTGTCAGGGTGTGCCTGGGAGTGTCAGAGTGTGCCTGGGAGTGTCAGAGTTGTACATGGGAGTGTCAGGAGGTGTGCCTGGGAGTGTTTGGGTTGTACATGGGAGGTGTCGGAGGTGTACCTGGGAGTGTCTGGGGTGTACCTGGGGTATCTGGGGTGTGCCTGGGTGTGGGGTGTGCCTGGGGTGTCAGAGGTGTGCCTGGGTGTCAGAGGTGTGCATGGAGTGTCAGAGGTGTGCCTGGCAGTGACAGCCGTGTGCCTGGGAGTGTCAGAGGTGTTCTGGGAGTGTCTGGGGTGTGCCTGGGGTGTCTGGGGTGTGCCTGGTGTCTGAGGTGTGCCTGGGAGTGTCAGAGAAGTACCAGGAAGTGTCGGATTGCCTGGGAGGTCAGAGGTGCCTGGGGTGTCAGAGGTGTACCAGGGAGTGTCTGAGGTGTGCACCTGGGAGTGTCAGAGGTGTGCCTTGGAGTGTCAGAGAATACCAGGAGTGTCAGAGGTGTGCCTGGGAGTGTGTCAGAGATGTACTGGGGAGTGTCAGAGGTGTATCTGGGAGTGTCGGACGTGTACCTGGGAGTGTCATAGGTGTAACAGGTAATGTCAGTGGAGTACCTGGGGAGTGTCAGAGGTGTGCCTGGGAGTGTCGAGTTGTACCTGGTAGTGTCGGAGAGGCCGGACCTGGAAGTGTCAGTGGGGTACCTGGGCGTATCAGGGTGTACCTGGGGAGTATCGGAGGTGTGCCTGGGAATATCTGAGGTGTGCCTGGGAATATCGGAGGTGTGCAGGGGAGTGTCAGAGGAGTGCCTGGGGTGTCAGAGGTGTGCAGAGTATCGAAGGTGTGCCTGGGAGTATCGGAGGTGTGCCTGGGGAGTGTCAGAGGTGTGCCTGGGCGTGTCAGCGGTGCACTTGGGGTGTCAGAGGTGCCTTGGGTGTCTGAGGTGTGCCTGGGGTGTCTGGTGTGCCTGGCAGTGTCTGGTGTGCCTGGAGGTGTCTGAGGGTGTACTGGCAGTGTCAGTGGTGTGCCTGGGAGTGTCAGCGGTGCACCTGGGAGTGTCAGAGGTGTGCCTGGGAGTGTCAGAGGTGTAACTGGGAGTGTCAGAGATGAACACTGAGTGTCAGAGGTATCTGGGAGTGTCGGAGGTGTACCTGGGAGTGTCAGAGGTGTGCCAGGGAATGTCAGTGGGGCACCTGGGAGTTCAGAGGTGTATCTGGGAGTGTCGGAGGTGTGCCTGGGGAGTGTCAGAGGTGTGCCAGGGAATGTCAGTGGGGTGCCTGGGTGTCAGAGGTGTGCCTGGGAGTGTCAGGTTGTACCTGGGGAGTGTCGGAGGCCGACCTGGGAGTGTCAGAGGTGTGCCAGTGTCAGAGTTGTGCCTGGGGAGTGTCGGAGGCCGACTGGGGTGTGGAGGTGTACCTGGGAGTGTCAGAGGTGTGCCAGGGAATGTCAGTGGGGCACCAGGGAGTGTCAGAGGTGTCTGGGAGTGTCGGAGGTGTGCCTGGGAGTGTCAGAGGTGTGCAGGGAATGTCAGTGGGGTACCTGGGAGTGTCAGAGGGAGTACCTGGGGTGTCAGAGGGTGTGCCTGGGAGTATCGGAGTGTACCTGGGAGTGTCAGGGGTGTGGCTGGGGTGTCAGGAGGTGTGACTGGATGTCAGAGGTGTGCAGGGGTGTCAGTGGAGTGCACCTGAGTCTCAAGGTGTACCTGGGAGTATCGGAGGTGTGCCTGGGGAATATCGGAGGTGTGCAGATATCAGGTGTACCAGGGAGTGTCAGAGGTATGCCAGGGGAGTGTCGGAGGTGTGCCTGGGAATGTCAGAGGTATGCCAGGGGTGTCAGTGAAGTACCTGGGGTCTCAAGGTGTGCCTGGGGTATCGGAGGTGTGCTGGGAATGGAGGTGTGCCAGGGGTGTCGGGTTGTGCCTGGGGAGTGTCGGAGGCGGACCTGGGAGTGTCAGAGGTGTGCCTGGGGAGTATCAGGAGGTGTGCCTGGGAATGTCAGGGGTATACCAGGAGTGTCAGTGAAGTACCTGGGAGTCTCAAGGGTGCACCTAGGATTGTCAGGAGGTGTGCCGGGATATCAGTGTGCCTGGGAATATCAGGTGTGCCAGGGGTGTCAGAGGGTGTGTGCAGGTATCAGAGGTGTGCCTGGGTGTCAGGTGCCTGGGGTGTCAGGTGTAACAGTCTTGGAGGTGTGACTGGGAATGTCAGAGGTGTGCCAGGGGTGTCAGTGGAGTGCCTGGAAGTCTCAAGGTGTACCGGGAGTATCAGATGGGACCTGGGAATATCGGAAGGTGTGCCTGAGAATATCAGTGTGCCTGTATGTGTCAGAGGTGTACCTGGGGTGTCAGGTGGGCTGGGGAGTGTCACAGGAGTGCCTGGGATTATCAGAGGTGTACCTGGCAGTGTCAGAATGTGTACAGGGGAATGTCAGTGGGTGCTTGGGGAGTGTCAGGCTGTGCCTGGGAGGTCAGGGTGTACCTTGGGTGTCAGAGGTGTGCCTGGGGAGTGTCAGAGTGTGCCTGGGAGTGTCGGAGGTGTGCCTGGGACTGTGAAAGTGTACCTGGGACTGTCGGAGGTGTGCCTGGGGAGTGTCGGAGGTGTGCCTGGCAGTGTCAGCTGTGTACCTGGGTGTTCAGAGGTGTGCCAGGGAATGTCAGTGGAGTACCTGGGAGTGTCAAAGGTGTACCTGGTAGTGTCAGAGGTGTGCCTGGGAGTGTCAGAGGTGTACCTGGGAGTGTCAAGGTGTACCTGTGAGTGTCAGAGGTGTACCTGGCAGTGTCAGAGGGTGTCCTGGAGTGTCATAGGTGTGCCGAGGTGTCAGCGGTGTGCCTGGGTGTCAGGTGTGCAGGTGTGTGCAAGTGTGGGGAGTGTGCAGGTGTCGGAGGTGTAATCTCGGGTGTCAGGAGGTGTGGCAGTGTCAGGAGGTGTGCCGGAGGTGTCAGTGGTGTGCCTGGGAGTGTCTGGGGTGTGCCGAGTCTCAGAGGTGTGCTAGGGTGTCAGAGGTGTGCCTGTGGTGTATCGGAGGTGTGCCGGGAATATCTGAGGTGTACCAGGGAGTGTCAGAGGTGTACCTGGGGTGTCAGAGGTGTGCCTGGGAGTGTGTCGGAGTTGTGCCTGGGAGTGTCGGAGGCGGACCTGGGAGTGTCAGAGGTGTGCCTGGGAGTATCAGAGGTGTACCTGTGAGTGTCAGAGGTTGTGCCGGGATGTCAGGTATGCCAGGGGTGTCAGTGGGGTACCTAGGTCTCAATGGTGTGCCTGGGGTATCAGGAGGTGTGCCTGGGAATATCGGAGGTGTACCAGGGATTGTCAGAGAGGGTGCCTGGGAGTGTCAGAGGTGACCTGGGAGTATCGGAGGTGTGCCTGGGGAGTATCGGAGGTGTGCCAGGGAATGTCAGTGGAGTACCTGGGAGTGTCAGAGTGTGCCTGGGAGTGTCAGAGGTGTGCCTGGGGTGTGTCAGAGGTGTGCCTGGGGAGTGTCAGTGTTCCTGGGGTGTCTGGGGTGTGCCTGGGGTATCTGGGGTGTGCCTGGGTGTCTGGGGTGTGCCTGGGGTGTCAGAGGTGTCCCTGGAGTGTCGGAGTGTACAAGTGTCAGAGACCTGGCAGTGTCAGCGGTGTGCCTGAGTGTCAGAGGTGTGCCTGTGTGTCAGAGGTGTGCAGGGTGTCTGGGGTGTGCCTGGGAATATCTGGTGTGCCAGGGTGTCAGATGTGTGCCTGGGAGTCTCAGGGTGAACCAGGGAGTGTCAGAGGAGTACCTGGGAATGTCAGAGGTGTGCCAGGGGAGTGTCAGTGGAGTACCTGGGAGTCTCAAAGGTATACCTGGGGTATCTGGAGGTGTTCCTTGAAATATCGGAGGTGTACAGAATTTCAGGTGTGCCTAGGAGTGTCAGGTTGTACCTAGTGTCGGAGGCGGACCTGGCAGTGTCAGAGGTGCCTAGGGTATCAGAGGTGTACCTGGGGTGTCAGAGGTGTGCCTGGGAGTGTCAGAGGTGTGCCTGGGGTGTCGGGTTGTGCCTGGGAGTGTCGGAGGCGGACCTGGGAGTGTCAAGGATTGGCACCTGGGAGTGTCAGGGTTGTACCTGGGGTGGAGGCGGACCTGGGGGTGTCAGAGGTGTACCTGGGGTATCAGAGGTGTGCCTGTGAGTGTCAGAGGTGTGCCTGGGGAATGTCAGAGAAATGCAGGGGTGTCAGTGAGAGTACCTGGAGTCTCAATGGTGTGCCTGGGGAATCAGGTACCTGAGAAATAGGAGGTGTACCTGGGAATATCGGAGGTGTACCAGGGATTGTCAGAGGTACCTGAAGTGTTAGAGGTGTACCTGGGAGTATCGGAGGTGTACAGAAGTATCAGGAGTGTCAGAATGTCAGTGGTGCCTGGGATTGTCAGAGGTGTGCCTGGGGTGTCAGAGGTGTGCCTGGAGTGTCAGAGGTGTGCTTGGGAGTGTCGGAGGTGTTCTGGGGTGTCTGGGGTGTGCCTGGAGTATCTGGGGTGTGCCTGGGAGTGTCTGGGGGTGTGCCTGGGGAGTGTCAGAGGTGTCCTGGGACTGTCGGAGGTGTACATGGAGTGTCAGAGGTGTACCTGGCAGTGTCAGGGTGTGCCTGGGAGTGTCAGAGGTGTGCCTGGGTGTGTCAGAGGTGCCTGGGAGTGTCTGGGGTGTACCTGGAATATCTGAGGGTGTGCAGAGGAGTAGATGTGCACAGAGTCTCAGGAGGTGAACCAGGGTGTCAGAGGGGTACCTGGGAATGTCAGGAGGTGTGCCAGGGTGTCGTCAGTGCCTGGGAGTCTCAAAGGTGTACCTGAGACTGGGTGTTCCTTGAAATATCGGAGGTGTACCTGGGAATTTCAGGTGTGCCTGGGAGTGTCGAGGTTGTACCTGGGAGTGTCAGGGTGTGCCTGGGGTTTCAGAGGTGTGCCTGGGAGTGTCAGGGTGTGCTTGGTGTCAGAGGTGTGCCTGGGGATGTCAGAGGTGCATTTGGGAGTGTCAGAGGTGCCTTGGGTGTCTGGGGTGTGCCTGGCAGTGTCTGGGGTGTGCCTGGCAGTATCTGAGGTGTACCTGTTGTGCAGTGTGCCTGGCAGTGTCAGCGAGTATGCCTGGGGTTTCAGCGGTTACTGGGGAGTGTCAAGGGTGCCAGGGGGTGTCAGTTAGTGCCTGGGAGTGTCAGAGGTTACCGCAAGGTGTCAGAGGTGTACCTGGGAGTTGAGGTGTGCCTGGGAGTGTCAGAGGTGTGCTTGGGGAGTGTCGGAGGTGTACCTGGAGTGTGAGAAGTGTGCCTAGGAATGTCAGAGGTGTACCTGGGAGTGTGAGAAGTGTGCCTAGGAGTGTCAGGGGTGTACCAGGGATTGTCAGTGGAGTACCTGGGAGTGTCAAGGTGGCACCTGGGAGTGTCAGAGGTGTGCCTGGGAGTGTCAGAGGTGTATCTGGGGAGTGTCGGACGTGTACCTGGGAGTGTCAGAGGGTGTACTGGAGTGTCAGGGTGTGCGTGGGAGTGTCAGCTGTGTACCTGGGAGTGTCGGAGGTGTGCCTGGGGAGTGTGAGAGGTGTGCCTGGGAATGTCAGGAGGTGTTCTGGGGTGTCAGGTTGTGGGAGTGTCGGAGATGTACCTGGGGTGTGAGAAGTGTGCCTGGGGAGTGTCAGAGTTGTACTTGGGGTGTCAGGTGTACCTGGGAGTGTCGGAGGTGTGCCTGGGGAGTGTCAAGTGTGCTTGGGAGTGTCAGATGTATACCTGGGAGTGTCAGCGGTGTGCCTGGGAGTGTCTGGGGTGTACCTGGGAGTGTCAGGAGGTGTGCTTGGGGTGTCGGAGGTGTGCCTGGGAGTGTCAGAGGTGTGCCTGGGTGTCAGATGTATGCCAGTGTCAGAGGTGTGCCTGGGAGTGTCAGAGGTGTGCCTGGGGTTAAAGAGGTGCACTTGGGAGTGTCAGGTGCACCTTGGAGTGTCAGAGGTGTGCCTGGGAGTGTCAGAGTGTGCCTGGGAGTGTCAGAGTGCACTTGGGGTGTCAAAGGTGCACCTTGGAGAGTCTGAGGTGTGCCTGGGAGTGTCTGAGGGTGTACCTGGCAGTGTTGAGCTGTACCTGGCAGTGTCTGAGAGTGTACCTGGGAGTGTCAGAGTTGTTCCTGGGGTGACAGAGGTGTACCTGGGATTGTCAGAGGTGTGCCTGGGAGTGTCAGAGGTGTGCCTGAGTGTCGGAGGTGTGCCTGGGAGTGTCAGAGGTGTGCCTGGGGAGTGTCGGGGTGTGCCTGGGAGTGTCAGAGGTGTGCCTGGGGGTGTCAGAGCTGTACCTGGGTGTCAGAGGTGTGCCTGGGGTGTTAGGGGTGTACCTAGGGTGTCAGAGGTGTGCCCTGGGTGTCAGAGGTGTACCTGGGAGTGTCAGAGGTGCCTGGGAGTGTCAGAGGTGTGCCTGGGGAGTGTGAGAAGTGTGCCTGGGAGTGTCGGAGGTGTTCCTGGGAGTGTCGGAGGTGCACCTGGCAGTGACAGCAGGGTGTGCCTGGGGAGTGTCAGAGGTGTGCCTGGGAGTGTCAGCGGTGTGCCTGGGGAGTGTAAGGGTGTATCAGGGTGACAGAGGAGTGCCTAGAAGTGTCAGAGGTGTGCCTAGGGTGTGAGAGGTGTGCCTGGGAGTGTCTGGGGTGTGCCTGGGGTGTCAGAGGTGTGCCTGGGGTGTCAGCGGTGTGCCAGGGAATGTCAATGGAGTGCCTGGGAGTGTCAGAGGTGTGCCTGGAGTGTCAGAGGTGTGCCTCAGGTGTCAGAGGTGCATTTGGGGAGTTCAGAGGTGCACCTTGGGTGTCTGAGGTGTGCCTGGGATGTTTGAGGTGTGCCTGGCAGTGTCTGGGGTGTACCTGGCAGTGTCAGCGGTGTACCTGGGAGTTTCAGCGGTGTGACCTGGGGTGTCAGGGTGTGCCAGGGGTGTCAGTTGAGTGCCTGGGAGTGTCAGAGGTGTGCCTGGGAGTGTCAGAGGTGTATCTGGGGTGTGTCGGACGTGTACCTGGGAGTGTCAGAGGTGTGCCTGGGAGTGTCAGAGGTGTACCTGGGGAGTGTCAGCTGTGTGTACCTGGGAGTGTCGGAGGTGTGCCTGGGAGTGTGAGAGGTGTGCCTGGGAGTGTCAGGTGTTTCCTGGGAGTGTCGGAGTTGTACTTGGGGTGTCGGGAGATGTACCTGGGAGTGTGAGGTGTACCTGGGGAGTGTCAGAGTTGTGCCAGGAGTGTCGGAGGTGTACCTGGGAGTGTCGGAGGTGTGCCTGGGAGTGTCAGGGGTGTGCCCAGGTGTCAGATGTATGCCTGGGAGTGTCAGAGGTGTGCCTGGGAGTGTCAGAGGTGTGCCTGGGAGGTTTCAGAGGTGCACTTGGGAGTGTCAGAGGTGCACCTTGGGTGTCAGAGGTGTGCTGGGGTGTCAGAGGTGTGCCTGGGGTGTCAGAGGTGCACTTGGGGAGTGTCAAGGTGCACCTTGGAGTCTGAGGTGTGCCTGGGGTGTCTGGGGTGTGCCTGGCGGTGTTGAGCTGTGCCTGGCAGTGTCTGAAGTGTACCTGGGAGTGTCAGAGTTGTTCCTGGGGTGACAGAGGTGTACCTGGGATTGTCAGAGGTGTGCCTGGGAGTGTCAGGGGTGTACCTGGGAGTGTCAGGAGGTGTACCTGGGATGTCAGAGGTGTACCTGGGGAGTGTCGGAGGTGTGCCTGGGGAGTGTCAGGGTGTGCCTGGGGAGTGTCAGAGCTGTACCTGGGGGTGTCAGAGGTGTGCCTGGGAGTTTTGGGGGTGTGCCTAGGGTGTCAAGGTGTGCCTGGAGTGTCAGAGGTGTGCCTGGGGTGTCAGGGGTGCCTGGGAGTGTCAGAGATGTGCGCGAGTGTGAGAGTGTGCCTGGGAGTGTGGAGGTGTTCCTGGGGTGTCGGGAGGTGCCTGGCAGTGTCAGCGGTGTGCCTGGGAGTGTCAGAGGTGTGCCTGGGAGTGTCAGCGGTGTGCCTGGGAGTGTGGGGGTGTCAGGGAGTGACAGATGGAGTGCCTAAGTGTCAGGGTGTGCCTAGGAGTGTGGGGAGTGTGCCTGGGAGTGTCTGGGGTGTGCCTGGGGAGTGTCAGAGGGTGTGCCTGGGGTGTCAGATGCCAGGGAATGTCAATGGAGTACCTGGGAGTGTCAGGGGTGCCTGGGAGTGTGAGGTGTGCCTCAGGTGTCAGAGGTGCATTTGGGAGTGTCAGAGGTGCACCTTGGAGTGTCTGAGGTGTGGGGTGTTTGAGGTGTGCCTGGCGGTGTCTGGGTGTGCCTGGGTGTCAGCAGTGTGCCTGGGAGTTTCAGTGTTCTGGGGAGTGTCAGGGTGTACCAGGGGTTTCATAGGTGAACCTGGGGTGTCAGGTGTGCTTGGGAGTGTCGGAGGTGTGCCTGGGGAGTGTGAGAAGTGTGCCTAGGAATGTGAGGGTGTGCCTGGGAGTGTGAGAGTGTGCCTAGGAGTGTCAGGGGGTATGCCTGGGAGTGTCAGAGGTGTGCCTGGGGGTGTCAGGGGTGTACCAGGGGTGTCAGTGGGTTCCTGGGAGTGTCGGACGTGTGCCTGGGTGTCAGAGGTGTACCTGGGATTGTGAGGTGTACCTGGGGTGTCAGAGTTGTGCCTTGGGTGTAAGAGGTGTACCTGGCAGTGTCAGCAGTGTGCCTGGGAGTGTCTGGGGTGTACCTGGGTGTCAGAGTGTACCTGGAGAGTGTCGGAGGTGTGCCTGGGGTGTCAGAGGTGGCACTGGGGAGTGTCAGGTGTGCAGAGGTGTAAGAGTGTGCCTGGGGAGTGTCGAAGGTGTGCCTGGGGTGTCGGAGGTGTGCCTGGGAGTGTAAGAAGTGTACCTGGGGAGTGTCGGAGGTGTGCCTGGGGGTGTCGGAGGTAGCAATGCGTAACTTCTA
>NW_024752523.1:0-9478 GCF_018991925.1 Homarus americanus
ACAACCATCAACATTCACTGTAATATTCGGGACCTTCTAAACATCAAAATATCAAAGAATCGGAGTTTCCCCACATTCGAATATCCGGTATTTGAATGTTCGGAAACTTGGCAAATTTCCCTGTGTCCGGATTTGCCGCTGTGAATATTGCTATTAGGAGGAGGACAGATTTGATTACCGGGAGTTGTAATTGGATTTAGAGACGTATCGATATGACTTAATGGAGAATTTCGTTTTATCGACGTCCCTATTTTTACTGTTGGTGTTAACTCCCAATTTATAACACAGGCTTCCTTTCCCTATTATATACAGTATATTATTGATGGTAGTCCCAATTTAACACACTGACACCCCCATTACCACCAATTTAACACACTGACACCCCCATTACCACCAATTTAACACACTGACACCCCCATTACCACCAATTTAACACACTGACACCCCCATTACCATCAATTTAACACACTGACACCCCCATTACCACCAATTTAACACACTGACACCCCCATTACCATCAATTTAACACACCCAATCTTTCGTTTATGCCATTTCACTTGACGCTCTTCCCCATCAGCACACAGGACAATTTAACGTGCATGGGTTTTGAGAATCCATCCACGTGGCTTCAGTGTGGCAGGCACGCCTGTAATATTCTAACTTTAGGATAGAAATTTTAACGTACACCTTGGAGACTCTGCACCTTTGTACTGCACATAGCTCAACTAAGACAGTTTAAGATAAATTGTCTTATTTCTATAGCAGGGTGGGTAGGGTGGCAGGTGGATGGGGTGGCAGGTGATGGGTAGGGTGATGGGGTGGCAGGGTGGATGGGGTGGTGGGGTGGATGGGGTGCGGGGTGGGTGAGCAAGGTGGGTGGGTGGCAAGGTGGGTGGGGTGGCAGGGTGGATGGGTGGCAGGTGGATGGGTAGGCAGGGTGGATGGGTGGCAGGTGATGGGTGGCAGGTGGTAGGGGTGGCAGGGTGGATGGGTATAGGTGATGGGGTGGGTGGATGGGTAAGGGTGGATGGGGTGTATAGGTAGATGTGTTATATGGATGTTATAAGTGGCAAGGTGGGTGGGGTGGTAAGGTGGGTGAGTGGCAGAATGGGTGGAGTGGCAGGGAGGGAATTAACTCCTTGATTACAAAACTTTGGATCACTTTCCAACCCATTATTGGAAATTTTCCCCAAACCTCTTGATCTTTATTATCACACGTCTTCATCCTCCTAGAAAATGGGGAATAATCAGCCTTATAGAAAATGGGAATTGACGACCTCTTAGAAAATGGGAATCAACATCTTTTTAGAGGAGGGTAAGTCAAGGTAGTGTACCCCCCTCCTCCCCCTCCAACAAGAGGTCACGTTTCTCCTCTCATGGATTTGCTGACCTGACCACCTCCCCTCCCTCCCCCTCTCTCTCTCTCCTCTCCTCCTCCTCCTCTCTTTTCTTCTCTTCCTCTTCCTTATATTTTGATTTGTATCTTTCATCTTCTCTTTTGTTTTCTTCCTTCCCGCTAGTTGCTATTTCTTGCGTTCCTTCTTCAATCTTGTTATCATTCTTATCCCTTTTCTTCCTTTCTCTCCTCTACAATCTCTTGTCTTTTCCCTTTTCTCTCCCCTTGTTTCATCCCCTTCTCTCTCTCTCACCTAATTATCTCCTTCCCAACCTCCCCTTTCTCTTTCTCCTTTTCCTTAATTTGTTCTTTTATCCTCTCCTTCTTCTCTCGTTTCCCCTAATCATCATCGTTTTCTTTATTTATCGCTTTCTCTTCTAAGTACTGATCCCTCTCTGTGTGTCTTTATCTCCCCTCTATCCCATCCCCTCTTCCCTCTGTTCCTTTCTCCCCTTCTCCCAGCACCACGTCTTTCCCTCGTCTCCTCCTCCACCTCTTTTGTCCTTACCTCTCTTCCTCCTCTCCTCTTCCTCTCCCCTCATCATCATTTCCCTCCCTCTTCATTTCCCCCCCATCTCCCTCTGTCACCTCCCCTCACCTATCCTTGTCATCTCCTCTCAACTCCTCCTAAAAGTCTCCCCTCGCCTCCCCTCACCTCTCTCTCTTCCTCTGTCCTTACCTCACTCGTCACCTCCCCTCATCTCCCCTTATAACTCCCTTCACTACCTCCTCATCTCCCCTTGTCAGCTCCCTTCACCTCCCTTGCCACCCCTCCCTCCCTCACCCCTCCCTCCACACCCCCCCTCTCTGTTCCCCTTCAAAGACTGGATGTCACAGCTGATAAGATAAACTGATCAGACCATTAACCACTGTTCTCTTAACCAATCAACGTCGCTGCTCACAGTTAACTACCCGAAGGCTTATAAACCCCAGTCCTAAGTAGGCACCTGTTCTGTGGTCCCCTGGTAGTAGGCCCTGGTTCCCTAATAGGCCAGCCAGTTCTAGTAGGCCCCCAATTCTGAAAGTAGGCCCCAGTCTTAATAGGCCCCAATTACACTTTCTGTGTTATTGTCCAGGAGGATGGGTGGAGGAAGATGAGGGGAGGAGGAGGGGGAGGAGGAAGAGGATGCAGAGGAAGAAGGAGGAGGGAAGGGGAGGGATGGGGGAGGAAAGAAGAATGCCGGAGGAAGAGGAAGGGAGGAGGAGGATGGGGGGAGGAAGAGAAGGAGAAGAGAGAAGAGGAGGGGAAGGAGGAAGAAGAAGGGGAGGAAGGAGAGGGGCGGGAGGAAGAGAAGGGGGAGGAGGAAGAGAAATTGGTCAAATGGAGAAGGAGGAAGGTAGATCAAGAGGAAGGGAGGAAGAAGGAAGAGATGTCATTCGATGGAGCTAACACACTGATTCGAAGGGAGAGGTAAGAGAAAAGAGGAAAGAGGAGGGGGGGGGAGAGGAGAGGGTAAGGGGGAAAGTAGGGAGTGAGTGTTAGGATCTTAAGGTGATGTCCCGGGGAGATTATTGCTCAGCCTTCTCATAACCTAATCTCCCTTGCCCCCCTATTCTCCCTCATCTTACTCTCCCTCACTGTATTCTCCCTCACCCTACTCTCCCTCAGCACACACACACCCATCACTTTCCACCCATTCTCTTCACTAACTCCCACACTCACTCTCACTCTCCCTACCCTCACTCTCACCGTTCCTCTCCCCTCCATTTCTCCAGAGAGAGAGAGAGAGAGAGAGAGAGAGAGAGAGAGAGGATGATGAAGGGTAAAAGGAGGGTGGAGGAGGGTGAGAGTTGGAGGGAGGGAGGGAGGGAGGGAGGGAGGGAGGGAGGGTTGAAAGGGAGGGAGTAGTGGGACGGAGTGAGAGTCGGAATTGTGGGCAGTGTTAAAGGAAGGAAGGAAGGAAGGAAGGAAGAATACACCTAGTGAATTCAAACTCACTTTACCTGATATAGCAAAGCCGGAGAAGCCAACAGCGATGGTGAGGGAGGTAATGGCGACCCTGGTGTCTCTACTGAAGGCGGTCACCATCAGGAATATCGCCTCCATCCCGAAGCCGCCACAGTTGAACAGCTTCCTCACAGTCGTCGTTGACATGATTTTGTTCTTACGGAAGTAGTCGGCAAGTTGACCCCCGAACGGCACTATGATGGCCATGACCAGGTGAGGCAAGGCCGAGATGGTCCCGCTCTGTGGAAGGAAGGAGGGAAGGGAGGGAAGGAAGGAGGGACGACGTGATAAGGCAAGTAGGACTGAAGATGACCTCACATGACCCCCCAGATGACCCACAGAATAAAAAAACAGAGATGAAATTAGAATCTACCCCCAGGCGACGAACCTTGGCTATATCGTATTCGAAGACCTCCTTGAAGTACTGAGGTTGTGAGATGATGAGGAGGTAGAAGGTCCACGAACGGGCGATGTTGGCCACGACGATCGCCCACACTGGCATCGAGGTGGCGAACGCTCTCCAGGGTGTCGTGGAGAATGTGGGCTGCTTAAACCGCTATGGTGGTGGTGGTGGTAGAGGGGCAGGTCAGTCGTGTTATCCTATTCACTCAACCTAAACCTAACGTAACTAAATTAAATCGACACACCAACTTTTAATATATAAATCTTCATAAAAAAAAACTTGGTTGTGTTTTTTCTACTCGGGAAGAATGTCTCATTAAATAATTCCCTCTTGGAGAATGACCTCGTCAATAATAACCAAACATCATAAATGACTTGATTGAGATGCCAAAAAAAAAAACATTGGTAAACGCAACATTAGTAAAACGCTTAGATTAAAACCTACCTAAAAAATCAGCCAACATCGTTCATATACAGAAGCACACCTACTCATGGGGGTGTCAACAGTTAGCTATGCTGAGGCCTTACCTGTTTACCGAGACTCTCCTCAATGTACTGCTGCTCTCTGGCGCTGATGGTGGGATGGGTCGCTGGCTTCTCAAACGCCAACCAGTACCAGAAGAACCCCCACGTGACACCAACCATACCTGTGTGTGTTGAAGGAACGGTAGTGATTATTTAACCCCTTGTTTATATAACAGTCACAACCACCTACAGTAATAATCACAGAGCCTCAACTTACCGAAGAAGTAGAAGGGTGCGGGCCAACCTATTCCCTCCGTGAGCCAGGCAGAGACAGGCATACCCACGACGGCGCCCGCGTAGCTACCACATAAGGCCAAGGTAGCGAGCCTCGACCTCTCCAGCGGCGGTGCCCAGTTCCTCCAGATGCCGTGACACGCAGGGTACGTCACACCCTTGAGGGAGAGACAGTGTTAGACGGAGGAGGAAGAGGGTGTTTAAAAGAGAGAGGGAGGGTGGTGTAAGGAAGAAGGAAAAGTGAGGGGGGTGGAGGAAGGAGACGTGAGGGTGGAAGGAGGCTTGGGTAGGGGTGGAGGGAATGTGATGGAGGACTAAGACAAGGTGAGACAGCGTAATGGAGGGGAAGTAACATGGACGGGAATTGGAATAGACGAGGGGGGGCACGGACGGGAAGGGGCATGGACGGGAGGCACAGGCAGGAGGGAGAGGCAGGCAGGAGAAAGCGGCCCTCTGGGAATCCCAACAGAGCCAGGCTTTTGTCCCACACGTTCGCAACACAATGAAATATTGATGTGTCTCTGCCCTCCTCCTCCCTCCTCCTCCCTCCCTCCCTCCCTCCCTCCCTCCCACCCTTTCCCTCACCCTGCCAATCTCTCTCTCTCTGTTAATTCCTTACTCAACCTTTTACACTACACCTAACCCAGTCTACCTCCACTACCATCTTATCTACCCTCAATTTCATCTCAGCTACCTGTACAGCCATCCCACTTACCACTACCACCACAACTACCACCATTCTAGCTACCACCGCCACCACCGTCCAACTACTACCACCGCCATCCCTCTATCACAACCACCATTCCATATACCACTACCACCACCCACCTATCACCACTACCACCATCCATTTACCATCATCCCCACCACTCCATCTACCACCACCACCACCATTCTATCTACAACTACCACCCCCACCCCCCCATCCACCACCATCGCTAAATTCATCTTACGTCTCCATTAACGAAGAAAATTTAACGAAAAAAGTCTTTGCGAATCCCAGCTTACGTGTGGCTACTGTCAAAACACGTCCGTGACAAGTTACGACATAGGGTGCTCTCTCTCTCTCTCTCTCTCTCTCTCTCTCTCTCTCTCTCTCTCTCTCTCTCTCTTACACACGCACACACATGAAACCAACCCTTCAACTGTAAAGCAACAACTCACGCTGGCTAAGGAACGTCCACCACTACTAAACACAAGTAATCGATTTTCCCGCTCCAAAAAAAGACCCCTGCCTCATAATGATCCCTGGGCGCGCGTCAAAAATTCGAGACGAGTTTTATACATGAATTTTATGACTGGTAGCGGGGAGGGACAATCACATTCCTCCCCCCCTTGTTGGGCACCAGTTAACCCCTGTCCTGCCATCACACCCCTCAAGGTTTCCCGCGCTTTTTTGGTTTGCGTTCCCCATGTTTGTTTGTTTTTCTTGATTTTCCCGCGCTTTTTTCTTTACGTCCCTAATGTTTATATTTTTTCTTGTTTTCCAGATTTTTTGGCGGGTTTTCTTATGTTTACATTTTTTACATTTGTATTAAGCTGTAAATAAAACCAATACGTTTCTTATTAGGTTATAAATTATACCTACAATTTACATTTTCTGTAGTATATATAAGAACTAGGGGTCGCTTCTCCTTCCACTGTAAATAAAACCTAGAAACAAATCAGTAAATTGTAAAAGCTACACAAAAACCTCAGTAAACTGTAAATGGATGTGTAAATCAATGAGACATGGTAAATTAGGGATGGAGAGAGGCGTGAATAAATGCGACACGAGGAATGTACAGAGGAGAGAGGAAGAGCAGAGGAATGTTGAGAACAGTTAACAGCAACCAGTGAATGAGGGAGGGAGGGAGGGATAAGGGAGGGAGGGAGGGAGGGATAAGGGAGAAGATAGGGAGAGTTTTTAGATGGAAGAAGGGACGAAAAGGGGGTGGTTATACGAAAGATGGATGGAAAGGAGGAAGGGAGACGACCTGAAGGGAGGAGGAAGGGAGAAAAGAGAAGAGGGAGGTGGAGAGAGGAGTGAGAGGGGAAGGGGGATGAGAGATGGATAGAGGAAGAGGATATAGAGATGGAGAGAGGTAAGGATAAAAGGGAGAGGAATTAGAAGAAGCAGGAAGATAAGGTATAGAGGAATGGAAGGGTGAAGGAAAAGGGGATTAAACAAGGAGTGAGGGAATGGTAAGGGAGCAGATGGGGAAGAAAGAATGCTGGGGGAGAGCAGTGAAAGGGAAAGAAAGGGAGGGGGAAGAAATGAGGGATGAAGGAAATGTGGATGAAGAGGAGAAAAACAGAAAAGGTAAAGGGAGAGAGAGGGGGGAAATAGGGATGAAGGGAGGAGAAAGAAAGAAGGGTGGAAGGAAAGGAGGGAGGGAAGGGTAGAAGAGAGATGGTGAAGCTACATTAATGGCCTAATGTGAGGTGTTGGGTTGGGACAAATGGAGCGTCACCCTACAAGACAACAAGAGGTGGTCCTTCTTCACCGCCACCCCCCTCCCGCCCCACCACCACCTTACCTCTTGCCCCCACCCACCACATCCCTCAGGTCGTTTTCTCCACCGACTGTTTCTATTTTATTACAATTGTTAACTTTACCATAATAGTATGTAGGTTAACATGTTCAGTGGTGGCAGGGGGGGGGGCTGTATTTAAAGGTGTTAAAATACTCCCCCTATTCCGTTTCACCCCCCTTCCTTCTACCCCTTTCCCTTCCTCCACTCCCTCCCCTTCCCGAAATTTAGAAAAAAAAATATCTGAAAATATTCATTAAAAGAGAGCACTTTATTTAATTGATCACATTATAACACTAACGATAACAATTAGTGGTTGAGTTTACCTAATTACAATAATAACCTTACCTGTAATTACTGTACTCTCTCCCCGAAGAAAAAAATAGTGATATTTTCTCTTAAATCTTAACTCTATAGTAGTCGTAATTATGGTTGTTAATCCTAGAAAAAAATATTCGTGTTTAAATATTTTTTTGTTTACTCTGACACACCTGTAATTACCGTAAGCTTTAATGCAAGGTATTTATAGGTGTAATAATAATAACAATACGGTGTATCTCCTCTCCTCGCCTACCTTCCCTTCCCTTCCCCTCACCTCTCCCTTTTCCTTCCTTCCTTCCTTCATCCCTCTTCCTTCTCCGCCTCTCTTCTTTCCCCTCCTTTTTCCTTCCTTCCTTCACCTCTCCCTCTTTCTTCACGCCTCTTAATCGCATCCACCCCCCCCCACTTCTTTCACCCCCATCCTTTCCTTCACCCACACCCCTTCCTTCACCCACACCCCTTCCTTCACCCACACCCCTTCCTTCACACCCCATGGTCGTGATGGTGGTTATGGTGATGCCGGTGGTGTAGGTGGTGAGGTATGGTAGTTGGTGTGATGGTGATCTGTGGTGGCGTGAGTTCTCTCAGCACTGGGGCCCACCAGGACTGGGGCCCAATAGGACACGGGGGGGGCCTCTATTCTGACTGAGCTCGAGTGGCGATGGTCTCACTGTATCGAAGCCTCAGGAAGCATCGATTAGTTACGAGACTGAGATTAAGAGAGAGAGAGAGAGAGAGAGAGAGATCTTTAGAGAAGATTATAAGAGATTGAGAGGAACCGAGAAATACCAGACCTACTGTACACCCAAGTCCTGACAGCCCCAGCCATATCAGCCCCCTATCCTAATACACCTAAGTCCTAAGACCCCCAGTCCTAATAGACCCCAGTTGTAATAGACCCCAGTTCTGACAGCCCCCTCCAGATCACTGCTCCAATACCCGGAGTCTCAGACGTTCTTAAGTAAAGTCACTCCTGTAATGGAAGACGTGAGGACGCATCTAACTGACCCATTTAAAGCTGCAGCGCCATTAGAGTTGGGCTGTCCAAAATGGCGTCAATATTGCACAGGGACTCTCTTATACCTGGTCACGAACTCTACCACAGCCAGGTCACGAACTCTACCATAGCCAGGTCACGAACTCTACCACAGCCAGGTCACGAACTCTACCATAGCCAGGTCACGAACTCTACCACAGCCAGGTCACGAACTCTACCCAGCCAGTCAGGAAGGGAATGTAACACAAGTGAATTTAGAGTGAGTTGTCAATGGATCTAGCCAGTGAGAGGGGTGGTGGTGAGAGGGTCGACTGTGAGAGGAGATGTGAGGCTGAGGTGCGACCCGGGGGTGAGGTGGTGAGAGTGGGGTGGTGAGAGGGTGGTGTGAGAGGGTGAATTAATGAGAGGGGTGGTGTGAGAGGGTGAGGTGGTGAGGGGGTGAGGTGGGGAGTGAGGGGTGAGGTGAGGTGAGGAGGGGGGTGTGGAGGGTGATGGGTGATGGGGGTGGTGTGAGGGAGGTGGTGGTGAGAGGTGGGGAGTGAGGGGGTGAGGTGGTGAAGAGGGTGGTGATGGAGGAATTGATGAGAGAGGGAATTGAGTGGGAGGTTGTAGAAAGGTGGAGAAAAAGGACAAGGAGAAGGGGAAAGACAAAGGAGAGGGAGGAGGAAGAGGGGAGGGAGGAGGAGGAGGGAGGGGGAGGTATAGGGGAGGAGGAGGAAGGGAGGGGCGTAAGAGATAAGATCTAGCGGCTCTGCTAAGAATAGAAATCCAAGTTCATTAATCAGTGTTATTTCCTGTGTTGGCCTGAGGGAGGAGGAGGGAGGGAGACCACAGGGAGGAGGAAAGGAGGGGGAGGAGGGCGGGGAAAGGGAGTGAGTGAGAGTGGCTAGGGAAGGAGGAGTGAGGAAGAGGGGAATGGAAGAGGGAAGAGAGACGAGAGTGGAGGGAAGGGAAGGAAGAAAGATGCCTGGGAAGGAGGGGGAAGGGGGAGGAAGGGACGGGGAGAGGGTGGTAGAGGGGATAGACAGAAGGAATTGAGAAGGGGAGAGAAGTGAAAGGAAAGAAGACAGAGAGAAGGGGAAAAAGGGGAGTGGGGAAGAGAATAAGTGGGGAAGGGGAAGAAGCAAGGGGGCTAGACAAGA
>NW_024752524.1:0-11390 GCF_018991925.1 Homarus americanus
AGCATGTAAACTTTGTGATACACCGTTAAAGCACTATATTATTGAATGTGACACTGTCAAAGACATCTTGAACTATGTCATTACTTCATTGAGGACATTACATTCTTGCTGTTTATCCCAAATTGGCTAGCCCACACACTGATTAGTCAACAGTTAGAATATGACTCCAATGTATGCTGCTGGTAAATGTGTACTGTCAATGAACCAGACTGAAAATAAGGTCGCCTCCCTTGCTGCTGCTGCTGCTTCTGCGCCCTTCTAAGTCCCGTTTAAGTCCCCCACCCCAGGCCCCCGCAGTACCCCTTCACATCTACACCATTCAAAATCAATTTCACTCAATTTCCACAATACTATGCTAATTACACGTAAAATAGAGTGTTATCCTGCAAAACGTTGATGTCGTATATTTCTCTCTTTAAGTGATATCCTGTGGCTCCGAAAGGAGCCTGTTTTGTTAGGTTGTCTTGTGTGAACGAACCTTGGGTTCTTATTTCTTCTCTGTCTTCTTGGGGAGGAGCACAGCTTGGATGTTAGGAAGGACACCCCCTTGGGCAATGGTGACTCCAGACAGGAGCTTGTTCAGCTCCTCGTCATTGCGAATGGCAAGCTGAAGATGACGTGGGATAATGCGGGTCTTCTTGTTGTCGCGGGCGGCGTTACCGGCCAGCTCGAGCACTTCTGCTGCCAGGTACTCCATGACGGCTGCAAGGTACACAGGGGCACCTGCACCAACGCGCTCAGCATAGTTGCCCTTACGCAAGAGACGGTGGATTCTACCCACGGGGAACTGGAGTCCGGCCCTGCTAGAACGGGACTTTGACTTGCCCTTCACTTTGCCTCCCTTGCCGCGTCCTGACATGTTGCTGCTGCTGCTTTTCGTGATAGGAGTTAAATTTCCGCCCGCCACCTTGGTCTTTTATACCAAGCTCAGGATCAGGCCAGGTGGCCGTCTCGCGGACCCAACCAATGTAAGAGAGCCGTAGCTGCAGCCAGTCTGATCCTGAGCGGCCCGCTCGGTATATAAGGAAAAGTTAGTCGGGCCAGTTTTCAATTCTCTCGCTCCGCGCCACGAGTAACTGTGCCGCCATGCCTCCCAAAACTTCCGGAAAGGCTGCCAAGAAGGCTGGAAAGGCCCAGAAGGCCATTGCCAAGGGTGACAAGAAGAAGAAGCGCAGGAGGAAGGAAAGCTACAGCATCTACATCTACAAGGTACTGAAGCAAGTGCACCCCGACACAGGAGTCTCCTCCAAAGCTATGTCCATCATGAACTCTTTCGTGAACGACATCTTCGAGCGCATCGCTGCCGAGGCTTCCCGCCTGGCGCACTACAACAAACGCTCCACCATTACAAGTCGGGAAATCCAGACAGCTGTCCGACTCTTGCTGCCCGGTGAACTGGCCAAGCATGCCGTGTCTGAGGGCACCAAGGCTGTCACCAAGTACACCTCTTCCAAGTAAGAGGTTACTTGTGCACAACAAACACGCCATCCCACTACTACAACTTAATCGGCTCCTTCGGAGCCACAGTTACATGTTAAAGAGACAGTTACCGACACAAATATATTGAGAGGGAAATAAATAAAAAAAAATTATAATAATCTGCATTCTCTATTGGCGTAGAAACAGGACTAAATCGAAACATTATAAATAAATAAATAAATTCTGCGTGGAGTACTTTTACACCCACTGCAAAGTGACATACATGGAGTGTGTTTGGGTTTCATTTCTTGTTTGCAGCACGCCTATTTCATGTAAACAATTCATTTTATTTTATTTTATTGATTTTTCTTTTATTTTAGTTATTTATTTACTTACTTATTCTTTATATATTAATTTGTTACTAGCTCTTGTTTTTTGCACCCACCCACCTCCCGAATTGATGACCTACTATACATTCGTGCCTGCACGACTGTTACCAACTTACCGTTAGGCGATTTGGGTAACCGAAATTAACGCTCTCCTACCACCAACCATTTCGATTGTCATGAAAATTATCTTCAGAACAGTTCTTTGGCCCTGAGAAGGGCCGAGTTATAGATGTCTGGTAGGTTTTGTTGTGCTTTTTCTTTTTCCCCAAGGAAGAGGACTTAAGCACGCTCTCCGCGGATGCGCCGGGCCAGCTGGATGTCCTTGGGCATGATGGTAACGCGCTTGGCGTGAATGGCACACAGGTTGGTGTCCTCGAAAAGACCCACCAGGTAAGCCTCAGAGGCTTCCTGCAGAGCCATGACGGCAGACGACTGGAAGCGCAGGTCAGTCTTGAAATCCTGGGCGATCTCACGCACCAGGCGCTGGAAGGGCAGCTTCCTGATGAGTAGCTCTGTGCTCTTCTGGTAACGACGGATCTCACGAAGGGCGACGGTTCCGGGCCTGTAACGATGGGGCTTCTTGACACCACCGGTGGCTGGGGCGGACTTGCGAGCTGCCTTGGTGGCAAGCTGCTTCCGTGGAGCCTTGCCTCCAGTGGACTTGCGGGCAGTCTGTTTAGTACGGGCCATCTCGACGACGAAATAGTCAATACGGGCGGCCCGGCAGGCGGGCGGGCTTATATACAGACATTCTCCACCTCAGTGGCCACCTCATTGGCCACGAGTGCCGCATGCGTCATCCGCAAGCTACGCCCCACCTCCAAGAGGGAGGGACGGCCTTGGATGAACGATACTACCGCTGCGTCCACAGCACGCCACCTACTCCCACCAAACCGTGGGCCCGAAACGGTGTTACAAATGCCAGCACTATGGACACACTGTAAACAAGTGTGAGGCGCAGGAAGACACCTGCTCCATGTGTGGCAGCCCTGGACACCGCTACACGGCCTGCCCCAACACAGAGAAAAAATGCGTTGCCTGTGGTGGCCCACACTCCTCCGCCGACCGGACCTGCCCCAGATGGAAGGAGGAATGCAGGGTAGCCAAGGCCCGTCTTGAGAAAAAACTGAGCTACAAAGAGGCCCTCCTTGCTGTACGCTCCCAAGAAAAGAAAAAACCAGCAGTAAAGAAAAACCAAGAAAAGAAAACTCAACAGAAGCAGCCCACCACACAGAACCAAGAACACCACGTGGCCCGTGGTGCTGAAGCCCACGCGGCCAGTGGTGCTGAAGCCCACGTGGTCAACCTCTCCCTCTCTGAATTCTTCCACACCTATGAGGACTTAAAATACGAGGAAGACGAACAAGAAGACCCAAACACAAACGAATGGACAATTCAAGAGAGCAAGAAGAGAAGGAGAGAGAGAAGAAAATCGACATCAAGCTAAGAAGACCAAGACATCCCCTCCACACAAGAAACCAAAACACAATCAAGCCGACCAAGCACTGAACATCCATTGCCCAACCCAACACGCACCTGACGCCTGACCTGACGCTTGACCTGACGCTTGACCTGACGCTAGCCTGGCCTTGTCTTGTCGCCTCCCTGCCGCGTCCAGCCGGGTTGTTGCTGCTGCCCCCATCTTATAATCCCTCACGCAAGCGGTGTTTAGCCACTGCATCTGTTCTCTCCTCCTAAAATTCACTTCAATCCTCCCTTTATTCTTCTCCTGAACCTCCTTCCCCCCTGTCACTAGCATTTTTCGATTCGATTCGGCGAAGCCACACCAGGACCACCTGTAGTAGCAACCACAACAGCATGACTGGACGAGGCAAAGGAGGCAAGGGACTTGGAAAGGGTGGCGCCAAGCGTCATCGTAAGGTGCTTCGTGACAACATCCAGGGTATCACCAAGCCCGCCATTCGTCGTCTAGCTCGGCGTGGAGGTGTTAAACGTATATCCGGCCTCATCTACGAGGAGACCCGCGGCGTCCTCAAGGTGTTTCTGGAGAACGTCATCCGTGACGCCGTCACCTACACCGAGCACGCAAAAAGGAAGACCGTCACCGCCATGGATGTGGTTTATGCCCTGAAACGGCAGGGCCGCACCCTTTATGGTTTTGGTGGTTAATCAACCTGATGGACGGGCGCACACCACCACCACCACCACGACAAACAAATATACGGACCTAATTTTAGGTCCACATTTAAATCGCTAAAGAGTTGGTTAGACACTGAGTAAATCGTTGAAAATATATCCAATAACATGATCCTCTCTAATTCTGGACTTGTGGTATGAGTATAGGTTGTGTGTGAACGTGTTGGAACCACTTCCTAATAATTGTCAGTCAGTCAGTCACATTCACCTAACCTCCAGGTACCTCACCTAACTTCCTGTAGCGTCACCGAACCTCACGAAATGTAACCCAATGTAGTTTATAATCTATCCTAACATGACATAACATAACCACGCACTATATTACTTCGGTAAGAGTAATGAGTTTTAATACGCAAAGTTGCAGTTAGCATTCATTCATACATACATACATACATACATACATACATACATACATAACATGCTAGTGGCAGGGGGGATTGAAGTGAATTTTAGGAGGATAGAATAGGTGCAGTGGCTAAACAGCGCTTGCGTGAGGGACTTTAAGCAGCAACTCGCCTGGATGCGGCAGGATAGAGTCAGGTCAAGCGTCCGGTGCATGTTGGGTTCCGCCATGGTTTCTCAGTGTTTGGTCGGCTTGATTGTGTGTGTTGTTTTCTTGTTTGGAGGAAATGTCTTGGTATTCTTCTTCTTAGCTTGAAGTTGATTTTCTTCTAACTCTTCTCCTCTTGTTGTTCGTCTTCCCCGTGTCTGCTATCATTCTGTAAAGACTCTATATATGTATGTAGGTATGAGTGAGTAACAGTTGCCGGTTACAGTGATACTTCATATTCGCTGGTGTTGTACTGTATGGCTTCGGTATTTCTTAATATACAAACAGCACCGTTAGGGGATTGAGGTATTTAAAAACCAGCCTACATTACTTATATATAGAAATAAATAATGTGGCTTGGACAATAATGACGACTACTCTCTCCTACCTAACCCAAACAAGGGCTTTTCGAAAGTATACATTGGACACAATTGACTTAGTACATACATTGGTGGTTTAACAAAAGCCCTCATTAGAGAAAGGTGAAGGAGCACACAGTGAACATACAGATTAATGTTTGCACGCATAGATCATGTAAGGTGAGGTGTTGAACACCAGACACGTAGTGTAGTAACTCCCTCACAGATGGCGTTATGAGGGGCCTGATGATGTAGCAGTTACCTCACAGATGGTGTTATGAGGAACTTCACATGATGATGCTGTAGCAAAACATTCACTACGTGGTGTCGTAGCATCTTGGGGACACCACGTGGTCCACATGACTCACTCATTCAAGTGGGTGAGGTGTGGTCCCAGGCCTCTCTATCGTGGAGTCTCAGGGGAAGTATAACCGGGTACCTGGGACCTCACTGTGTGAAGGTGGTTAGCTAGCTTGGGTAAGACTCAACTGCCGAGTTGTTTTTCACTGAGTTAAGCACTGTTCACCACTATTCATCACTGGTTCCATTCCTTTGCCAAATGAGATAGTACCTTATGGCAAGAACTTGTTGATAGTCCGGTGGGGAGGAGGGTTCAGGGGAGTGAGTTGGTATCGGCCAACATATAAATAATAATAATAATAATAATAACGGTTTATTGAAAGTGCTTGGCAGCCAGAAGGCTGAAAATATACAGTTACATATTTGGGGAATGGGTTACGAATTACAAATAATATACAAGTAACATGAGTGACACAAATAAGACATATAATAACTAGCTGGGGAAAAGCTCAAACTACAGTTCATTTCAACATAGTGACAGTGCAAGGAGTAGTGTTTACTGGGAGTGAGTACACTGATTTATTACAAGTTATCGATAATTTTTACAATGGTTGGGACTGGGCTGTTCTTATAGCGATCAGTTCGTGCACGTATGGGCTGGATGCGGTTGTGGTGTCGAAGAGCAATTCTCGGACTAGGGATCTCAGATGGTAGTAGGAGCCGGTGTAGAAGCTTCTTACCAAATTGGCAGATGAGGTCGTGGTGATGGTCAGTGAGAGTCTAAAGGGTCGGTCAGTGTGTTGAGCGCTTCTTGATATGTGGAGTAGGAAGGGGAGAGAATAATCTTGCATGGCCTCTTTTGCACTTTTTCTAGGTGTTTACGTTGTGTGGCATTTAGGGAGGAAGACCAGGTGGGCTTGGGAAGTATGAATGTTGTGTAAACACTGAGGAGCTCGTGTGCAGGAACACCGAGGGACTTGAGTCGGCGTAGGAGGTGGAGACGGAAACTGGAGGATTTGATAACTTCACTGACGTGTGGTTTCTAATTTAGTTTGTTGTCTATATGTATGTGTGTGTGTGTGTGTGTGTGTGTATATACTACTGTACTTTTTAGATCCTCCTACGCAACCTAACCTATTATAGTTAAGTATAGTAGGCTATACACTATTTTGTTAGTATGTGTTATAAAATGTCATTGCATGTTATTATTATTAATATTATTATTATTAATATTATTATTATTCTTATTATTATTAGTATTATTATTATTATTAATATTATTTTTATTATTGTTATTATTATTACATACTAATATAATACTAAGTTGCCCGCCAGATTTCCTCAGAGATGGGAGGAGCACATTGGCGGCGGTGTTGTTTATACTCCGCCCGATTACTGATTCCTATTCACCGAGCCAGAGCTGGCGGGCGGCGTGTTATGTGCCACGTTTTGTTTCCCATTGGGCGTACCGCTCAGCTGGGGAGTTGGAGATTTCATAAAAAGAAAGTTTGAGTGGAGAGCACACCTTTTCCTTCACATACAGTTATCTTAGACCATCTACTAGTATAATAGTTTGCACAAAAATACTCTACACTCTTTATAGGTTATTGTTATGTTGTTTTTTTTTTTTTTACTTCTCATCAGATTGTGCATTCAACTAATATACACTAATAGTGTGTTTATTATTATGTTTTATAGTATTATTTCGTAAAATATTGGGTAACACAATTATAGTCACTAGTATAGTCTATTATATTATTGGGGTTTATAGCAGTTTGTGGTCTAATAGTATCATGCTTTATGAGTGGTGTTCTATGTAGTGATGATTAGGCAATAAAATATGCTTTGGGTGTTTATAGCAGTTTGTGGTCTACTAGTATCATGCTTTATGGGTGGTGTTCTATGTAGTGATGATTAGGCCATAAAATATGCTTTTGGTTTATTGCTAACAAAATATACTTTGCTCTACAGCTGTAGTGCAATACATGGTGAAACTTACATACACCGTTAATAAAGTATTGATGGAAGAAGAAGTAAGAGGAAGAATTGTGGAGGTAATGAACAGTGAGACAATGTATAGCCTCCGGGATGGCGGCAGCGTTTCTGTTATTAATATATAATAAGACAATAGGAAAATATGTTGTTGTCTCTACCTGTATTATTACCTTTGCGATAGCATGGTTAAATTTGGGGAGGACAGAGGAAGGAGCAGGAGGTTAGGAAGGGATTTGTAGTGGGAGATATAGTGTCTGTGATCCTCGGATCACCACTCCTCGGATTATGTCAGTTCAAGTTTAGAAGCTCAATCAACTTTCCCTGATTACGAATTGGCAACCTTTCGATTTACAACAGGTACCTACTTACTGCTACAGTAGGTAGGTGAACAGGGACCAAGGGGGCTAGGAAGAGTGTCCAAACAACTTGCCTGTGTGATGTAGTCGTGGCCAGAATTAGGTTAGGATACAGACACATCTGGCTAGTTAGTAACGCTGTACCCATACCGGAACACTCAGCATGTAAACTTTGTGATACACCTTTAAAGCACTATATTATTGAATGTGACACTGTCAAAGACATCTTGAACTATGTCATTACTTCATTGAGGACATTACATTCTTGCTGTTTATCCCAAATTGGCTAGCCCACACACTGATTAGTCAACAGTTAGAATATGACTCCAATGTATGCTGCTGGTAAATGTGTACTGTCAATGAACCAGAGTGAAAATAAGGTCGCCTCCCTTGCTGCTGCTTCTGCTTCTGCGCCCTTCTAAGTCCCGTTTAAGTCCCCCACCCCAGGCCCCCGCAGTACCCCTTCACATCTACACCATTCAAAAACAATTTCACTCAATTTGCACAGAGTGTTATCCTGCAAAACGTTGATGTCGTATATTTCTCTCTTTAAGTGATATCCTGTGGCTCCGAAAGGAGCCTGTTTGGTTAGGTTGTCTTGTGTGAACGAACCTTGGGTTCTTATTTCTTCTCTGTCTTCTTGGGGAGGAGCACAGCTTGGATGTTCGGAAGGACACCCCCTTGGGCAATGGTGACTCCAGACAGGAGCTTGTTCAGCTCCTCGTCATTGCGAATGGCAAGCTGAAGATGACGTGGGATAATGCGGGTCTTCTTGTTGTCGCGGGCGGCGTTACCGGCCAGCTCGAGCACTTCTGCTGCCAGGTAATCCATGACGGCTGCAAGGTACACAGGGGCACCTGCACCAACGCGCTCAGCATAGTTGCCCTTACGCAAGAGACGGTGGATTCTACCCACGGGGAACTGGAGTCCGGCCCTGCTAGAACGGGACTTTGACTTGCCCTTCACTTTGCCTCCCTTGCCGCGTCCTGACATGTTGCTGCTGCTGCTTTTCGTGATAGGAGTTAAATTTCCGCCCGCCACCTTGGTCTTTTATACCAAGCTCAGGATCAGGCCAGGTGGCCGTCTCGCGGACCCAACCAATGTAAGAGAGCCGTAGCTGCAGCCAGTATGATCCTGAGCGGCCCGCTCGGTATATAAGGAAAAGTTAGTCGGGCCAGTTTTCAATTCTCTCGCTCCGCGCCACGAGTAACTGTGCCGCCATGCCTCCCAAAACTTCCGGAAAGGCTGCCAAGAAAGCTGGAAAGGCCCAGAAGGCCATTGCCAAGGGTGACAAGAAGAAGAAGCGCAGGAGGAAGGAAAGCTACAGCATCTACATCTACAAGGTACTGAAGCAAGTGCACCCCGACACAGGAGTCTCCTCAACTAATCCATCCGTAAGAACTCTTTTCATGGAACACGGCTGGCTTTCCGTCGCCAGAGGCGCCGCCAGCTGCCAGGGGCTTCCGCCTGGCACTACAACCTCCACCATTACAAGTCAGGAAATCCAGACATTAGCCGACTCTTGCTGCCAGTGAACTAGCCAAGCATGCCGTGTCTAGGGCACCAAAGGCTGTCACCAAGTACACCTCTTCCATTAAGGGTTGTGCACAACAAACACGCCATCCCACTACTACAACTTAATCGGCTCCTTCGGAGCCACAGTTACATGTTAAAGAGACAGTTACCGACAGTGATATATTGAGAGGGAAATAAATAAAAAAAAATTATAATAATCTGCATTCTCTATTGGCGTAGAAACAGGACTAAATCGAAACATTATAAATAAATAAATAAATTCTGCGTGGAGTACTTTTACACCCACTGCAAAGTGACATACATGAAGTGTGTTTGGGTTTCATTTCTTGTTTGCAGCACGCCTATTTCATGTAAACAATTCATTTTATTTTATTTTATTGAATTTTCTTTTATTTTAGTTATTTATTTACTTACTTATTCTTTATATATTAATTTGTTACTAGCTCTTGTTTTTTGCACCCACCCACCTCCCGAATTGATGACCTACTATACATTCGTGCCTGCACGACTGTTACCAACTTACCGTTAGGCGATTTGGGTAACCGAAATTAACGCTCTCCTACCACCAACCATTTCGATTGTCATGAAAATTATCTTAAGAACAGTTCTTTGGCCCTGAGAAGGGCCGAGTTATCAGATGTCTGTTGGTTTTGTGCTTTTCTTTTCCCCAGAGAGAGACCGCTTACGCTCTCAGCGGATCTTGAGCCAACTTCAGTGTCATGGGCATGATGTGGCAGCGCTTGGCGTAGATAGCTTTTTGGGTTGGTGTCCTCGAAAAGACCCACCAGGTAAGCCTCAGAGGCTTCCTGCAGAGCCATGACGGCAGACGACTGGAAGCGCAGGTCAGTCTTGAAATCCTGGGCGATCTCACGCACCAGGCGCTGGAAGGGCAGCTTCCTGATGAGTAGCTCTGTGCTCTTCTGGTAACGACGGATCTCACGAAGGGCGACGGTTCCGGGCCTGTCACGATGGGGCTTCTTGACACCACCGGTGGCTGGGGCGGACTTGCGCGCTGCCTTGGTGGCAAGCTGCTTCCGTGGAGCCTTGCCTCCAGTGGACTTGCGGGCAGTCTGTTTAGTACGGGCCATCTCGACGACGAAATAGTCAATACGGGCGGCCCGGCAGGCGGGCGGGCTTATATACAGACATTCTCCACCTCAGTGGCCACCTCATTGGCCACGAGTGCCGCATGCGTCATCCGCAAGCTACGCCCCACCTCCAAGAGGGAGGGACGGCCTTGGATGAACGATACTACCGCTGCGTCCACAGCACGCCACCTACTCCCACCAAACCGTGGGCGAAGCCACTGGAGCCAGGACCACCACAGAGAGCAGACACGCAGAGCGACGGGGAAGCCGGAGATCAAACGGACATAGCTGATTCGCTAGTTCTGGGACCTCTCCCACCTTCCCACCAACCTTGGAAATCACAAGCACCTGACTCCATTCTCCAACTGACAATTCTGTTGATTCAATCGACACATTGAGCCTCTCCTACAGTATCGGACCTCCCTTAGGAACCCCGAATGCTGCTGAGGGGCTTGGTGTGAAGAAAGAGTCAGCAGTAAGTTTTCAGACCTTTTTCTACCACTCTAACCTTTATTTTCCGTGCCGTGAAAGGACCTATTCCCCTGTCAGTTGACGTACAGGGGAGTATTCGTCTGGAAACGCCCTCTGTCCCCACACCTCGCTAGTGCGTGTTTGTGTGAAGGGCGGGGGGTCAGCACAGCCTGCCGATTCGCCTGGGGACCTCTGTGATAGTGCAGGGCCTCCCCTACGTGAGGGGCGCAGGAAATTAGGGACAATTTGTTAGGGGAGATCTCCATAAATCTCCAATTCCACCAGTCAACATGCCTTCAATTAAACTCAAAGTGGACCGTGCCATCCAACAGTGCACAGACCTCGCTTCACTCATTTTCCAGCTGACTTTGATCTTCCAAATACGTTCCTTCACCAATGACGACATTATTAAAATATTTGTACAGAATGACGAAGACGCCGACCTATTCCACTCCCCAGCATTGAACAAAAAACTAAAAGACAACGGCTTAACGGTCCTCAGCTCACCCGAATACCGCGCAAAATGCACCCTCATATGTAGAAAAATCATCCCCCATATCCTTGACAATCCTAACCTATTGACAGAACTCAACACACACAACACCTCCCAAATGACATATGCAGCCCGGATGGGAACTCTCCCCATGTTGAAAATCACTACAGCTACACAAACTGAAGCCATAAGACTGAAATCCAACGGAATTAAATTCGGCAATAACATCATCCCCTCACATAACATCGAATTCCAACACTACATCCCAGTCCACCAA
>NW_024752525.1:0-9366 GCF_018991925.1 Homarus americanus
AACAAAGACCCTGATCAAATATAAAAGTCCTGATCGAGCATAACAAAGGCCCCTGGTCGAGCATAACAAAGTCCCCTGGTCGAGTATAACAAAGTCCCCTGATCGAGAGAAACAAAGTCCCCTGGTTGCATATAACAAAGTCCCCTGATCGAGTATAACAAAGTCCCCTGATCGAGTATAACAAAGTCCCCTGATCGAGTATAACAAAGTCCCCTGATCGAGTATAACAAAAAGGCTCGTGGTCGAGCATAACTAAGTCCCCTGGTCGAGTATAACAAAGTGTCCTCATCGAGTAAAACAAAGTCCCCAGGTCGAGTATAACAAAGTCCAATGATCGAGTATAACAAAGCTCCCTGATCGAGAAAAACAAAGTCCCCTGATTGAGTAAAACAAAGTCCCCTGTTCGAATATAACAAAGTCCCCTCATCGAGCATAACAAAGGCACCCTGGTCGAGTATAACAAAGTCTCCTGGTCGAGTATAACAAAGTCCCCTGATCGAGTATAACGAAGGCCCGTGATCGAGTTTAACAAAGTCCCCTGATCGAGTATAACAAAGCCCCCTTGATCGAGTATAACAAAGCCCCCTGATCAAATATAAAAAGACCCCAGATTGAGTATAACAAAGTCCCCTCATCGAGTATAACAAATTCCCATGATCGAGCATAACAAAGGCACCCTGGTCGAGTATAACAAAGTCCCTTGGTCGAGTATAACGAAGGCCCCTGATCGAGTATAACAAAGTTCCCTGATTGAGTATAACAAAGTCCCCTGATCGAGCATAACAAAGGTACCCTGGTCGAGTATAACAAAGTCCCCTGGTCGAGTATAACAAAGTCCCCTGATGGAGTATAACGAAGGCCCCTCATCGAGTATAACAAAGCCCCAATGATCGAGTATAACAAAGACCCCTGATCAAATATAAAAAGTCCCCTGATCGAGTATATCAAAGCCCCCTTGTCGAGTATAACAAAGTCTCCTCATCGAGTATAACAAAGTTCCTTGGTCGAGTATAACAAAGTCCCCTGATCGAGTATAACAAAGCCCCCTCATCGAGAAAAACAAAGTCCCCTGATTGAGTATAACAAATACTCTGATCGAGTATAACAAAGTCCCCTGATCGAGTATAACAAAGGCCCCTGATCGAGTATAACATAGTCCCCTGATCGAGTATAACAAAGCCCCGGATCCAGCATAACAAAGACCCCTGGTCGAGCATAACAAAGTCCCCTGGTCGAGTATATCAAAGTCCCCTGATCGAGAGAAACAAAGTCCCCTGGTTGCATATAACAAAGTCCCCTAATCGAGTATAACAAAGTCCCCTGATCGAGTATAACAAAAAGGCTCGTGGTCGAGCATAACTAAGTCCCCTGGTCGAGTATAACAAAGTGTCCTGATCGAGTAAAAACAAAGTCCCCGGGTCGAGTATAATTAAGTCCAATGATCGAGTATAACAAAGCCCCCTGATCGAGAAAAACAAAGTCCCCTGATTGAGTAAAACAAAGTCCCCTGTTCGAATATAACAAAGTCCCCTCATCGAGCATAACAAAGGCACCCTGGTCGAGTATAACAGAGTCCCCTGGTCGAGTATAACAAAGTCCCCTGATCGAGTATAACGAAGGCCCGTGATCGAGTTTAACAAAGTCCCCTTATCGAGTATAACAAAGCCCCTTTGATCGAGTATAATAAAGGCAATTCTGGTCGAGGCAACAAAGTCCCCTGGTCGAGTATAACAAAAGTCCCCTGATGGAGTATAACGAAGGCCCTGGATCGAGTATAACAGCCCCAACGATCGAGTATAACAAAGAATTTCTGATCAAATATAAAAGTCCCCTGATCGAGTATAACAAAGCCCCCTCATCGAGAAAAACAAAGTCCCCTTATTGAGTATAACAAAGTACTCTGATCGTGTAAAACAAAGTCCCCTGGTCGATTAAAACAAAGTCCCCTGATCGAGTATAACAAAGTCTCCTGATCGAGCATAAAAAAGTCCCCTGATTGAGTATAACAAAGTCCCTTGATCGAGTATAACAAAGTCCCTGATCGAGGCAAAAACATGTCTCCTGATCGAGTAAAAACAAAGTCCCTGGGTCGAGTATAACAGTCCCCTTATCGAGTATAACAAAGCCCCCTGATAGAGAAAAATAAAGTCCCCTGATTGAGTATAACAAAGTCCCTTGAACGAGTATAACAAAGTCCCCTGATCGAGCATAACAAAGGCACCCTGGTCGAGTATAACAAAGCCCCCTGATCGAGTATGACAAAGTCCCATGAACGAATATAACAGTCACCTGATCGAGTGTGACAAAGTCCCCTGAATGAGTATAACAAAGGCCCTTGATCGAGTATACCAAAGGCACCTGACCGAGTATAACAAAGTCCCCTGGTCGAGTATAACAAAGTCCCCTGATCGAGTAAGACAAAGTCCCCTGGTCGAGTATAACAAAGTCCACTGGTCGAGTACAACAAAGAACCGGATCGAGCATAACAAAGGCCCCTGGTCGAGTATAACAAAGTCCCCTGATCGAGAGAAACAAAGTCTCCTGGTCGAGTATAACAAAGTCCCCTGATCGAGTATAACAAAGCCCCCTCATCGAGAAAAACACAGTCCCCTGATTGAGTATAACAAAGTACTCTGATCGAGTAAAACAAAGTTCCCTGGTCGAGTAAAACAAAGTCCCCTCATCGAGTATAACAAAGTCCCGTGATCGAGTATAACAAAGTCCCCTAATCGAGTATAACAAAGGCCCATGATCGAGTATAACAAAGTCCCCTGATCGAGTATAACAAAGCCCCGAATCGAGCATAACAAAGGCCCTGGTCAAGCATAACAAAGTCCCCTGGTCGAGTATAACAAAGTCCCCATGTCAACAGAAACAAAGTCCCCTGGTCGAGTATAACAAAGTCCACTGATCGAGTATAAAAAAGTCCCCTGATCGAGTATAACAAAGTCCCCTTATCGAGTATAACAAAAAGGCTCCAGGTCAAGCATAACAAAGTCCCCTGGTCGAGTATAACAAAATCTCCTGATCGAGTAAAACAAAGTCCCCTGGTCGAGTATAACAAAGACCCCTGATCGAGTATAACAAAGCCCCCTGATAGAGAAAAATAAAGTCCCTGATTGAGTATAACAAAGTCCCTTCAATCAAGTATAACAAAGTCCCCTGATCGAGCATAACAAAGGCACCCTGGTCGAGTATAACAAAGCCCCCTGATCGAGTATGACAAAGTCCCATGAACGAATATAACAAAGTCACCTGATCGAGTATAACAAAGTCCCCTGAATGAGTATAACAAAGGTCCCCGATCGAGTATAACAAAGGCACCTGACCGGGTATAAAAAGTCCCCTGGTCGAGTATAACAAAGTCCCCTGATCGAGTAAGACAAAGTCCCCAGGTCGAGTATAACAAAGTCCCCTGATTGAGTATATCAAAGTCCTCTGATCGAGTATAACAAAGTCCCCTGGTCGAGCATAACAAAGGCCCCAGGTCGAGTATAATAACGTCCTTTGATCGAGCATAACAAAGGCTCCCTGGTCGAGTATAACAAAGTCCCCTGGTCGAGTATAACAAAGTCCCCTGATGGAGTATAACGAAGGCTCCTGATCGAGTATAACAAAGTCCCCTCATCGAGTATAACAAATTCCCATGATCGAGCATAACAAAGGCACCCTGGTCGAGCATAATAATGTCCCCTGGTCGAGTATAACAAAGTCCCCTGATCGAGTATAACGAAGGCCCCTGATCGAGTATAGCAAAGTCACCTGATCGAGTATAACAAAGCCCCCTTGATCGAGTATAACAAAGTGGCAAAGGGCTCCGAGTCTAACCAGTCTGGTCGAGTAACAAAAGTCCCCTGATCGAGTAAAACAAAGTCCCCTGGTCGAGTATAACAAGTCCCTGATGTTGAGTATAACAAAGTCCTCTGATTCAGTATAACAAGTCCCTGGTCGAGATAACAAAGGCCCTGGTCGAGTATAAGCGTCCCTGGTGAGTATAAAAGTCCCCTGGACGACTATAACAAGAATCCCATGATGGAATATAACAAGCCCCTCATCCAGGTATAACAAAGTCCTGATCGGATATAACAAGGCCCCTGCTCAGAGTAAAACAAAGTCCCCTGATTGTGTATAGCAAAGTCCATGATCGAATATAACAAAGCCCCCCGCTCGGGTAAACAAATTCCCCTGATTGAGTATAACCAAGTATAGACTAACTTAAAATCACCTGATCAAGTATACCAAAGTCCCTTTATTGGGTATAACAGGGGCCCTCATCAAGTTATCCAAAGACCCTGAACAGTGACAAAATCCCTGATCGAGTATAACAAAAGTCCCTGATTGAGTATAACAAAAGAACTGGATCGAGCATAACAAAAAGGCCCTGGTCGAGGCAGCCGAAATCCCCTGGTCGAGTATAACAAAGTCCCCTGATCGAAAAAACAAAGTCCCTGATTGAGGTCTAATAAAATTACTCTGATCGAGGTAAAACAAGTCCCTGGTCGAGTATAACAAAGTCCCCTCATCGAGGTATAACAAAGTCCGTGATCAGGTATAATAAATTCCCTGTCGGGTATAACGTAAAGGCCCCTAATCAGGGTAACGAAGTCTCCTGATCGGTACAAAGCAAAGCCCGGATCGAGCATAACAAAGGCCCTGGTCAGGCATAACAAAGTCCCTGGTCAAAGTATAACAGTGTCCCCATGTCAGCAGAAACAAAAGTCCCTGGTCAAGTGTCAGTACCCTGATCGAGTTTAACAATTCCCTCATCGGTATAACAAAAAGGCTCCTCGTCATTGAGCATAACAAGTCCCCTCATGAGTATAACAGGCTAATTAAGGGCATAACAAAGGCACCTGGTAGAGTATAACAAAGTCCCCTGGTCGAGTATAACAAAAGTCCCTGATCGAGAGAAACAAAAGTCCCCTGGTCGAATTTAACAAGTCCACTGATCCAGGTATAACAAAGCCCCCTCATCGAGAAAAACAAAAGTCCCTGATTGAGTATAACAAAGTACTCTGATCAAATGTAAACAAAGTCCCCTAGAGTAAACAAAAGTCCCTATTCAGGTATAACAAAGTCCCCTCATCGGTATAACAAATTCCCCTGATCGAGTATAACAAGGCCCTGGTCGAGCATAACAACGTCCTTTGGTCGAGAGTATAACAAAGTCCCCTGATCGGAGTATAACGAAGGCCCTGATAGGGTATAACTTAAGTCATATGATCGGTGTAACAAAGATTTCTTGATCAAGTATAACAAAGCCCCACTGATTAAATGTAAAGATCCCCAGATTTGGTATATAAAGTCCTCATCGGTATAACAAATTCCCATGATCGAGGGCATAACAAAGGCACCTGGTCGAGGCATAACAAAAGTCCCTGGTCGAGTATAACAAAGTCCCCTGATCTTGAGTATAACAAAGACCTTTCAAATTGGTATACCAAAGTCCCCTGATCTCGAGTATATGAAGCCCCTGAACGAGCATAGCAAAGTCCCCTGGTCAAGTATAACAAAGGCCCTAATCAGTATAACAAAGACCTCTTTGAGTATAACAAAATTCATAATCAGAGTGCAACAATTTCCCCTTGATCGAGCATAACAAAGGCACCTGGTTTAGAGCACCAACAAGAATCCCCTGGTCGAGAGTATAACAAAGTCCCTGATCGAGTATAACAAAGACCTCAGATCGAGTATACCAAAGTCTCCTGATCAGGTATAACAAAACCCCTGATCGAGTATAACAAAGTCCCCTGGTCCAGAAGTATAACAAAGGGCCCTAAATAAATTGCTCTTAGACCTCTCATTGAGTATAACAAACTCCCTGAGCGAATAAAAAAAGTCGAATATAAAGTCCCTGATCAGGTATAACAAAGTCCCCTGATACAGGGTATAACAAAGGCACCTGATCAGGTATGACAAAGTCCCTGATCGAGTATAACAAGAGTCCCCTGGTCGGTAACAGACTGCCCTAATCCAGGTGTAACAAAGGTCCCCTGATCGAGTATAACAAAGTCCTCTGATCGGAAAGTATAACAAGGAAGGCCTCTGATCAAGGGTATAAAAGGCCCCTGATCGAGTATAACAAAGTCCCTATGTTGAGTATAACAAGGCCCCTGATCCGGGTTTAACAAAGGCCCTGATCAAGGTATAAAAAGTCCTGGTCGAGGTATAACAAAGTCCCTGATCAAGTATAACAAATTCGCCTGTTCGAGGTATAACAAAGTTTCCTCATCGAATATCAAAGTCCCTGATCGGTATAACAAGTCCTGATCGAGTATAACAAAAGTTCCCTGTCGGGGAGTAAAACAAAGGCCCTGATCGAGTATAAAAGGCCCTGATCGAGTATAACAAGTCCCCTGATCCAGAGTATAACAAAGTCCTGATCAGAGTATAACAAAGTCCCTGATCGGGTATAACAAAGTCCCTGATCGAGGTATAACAAAGGCTGATCGAGTATAACAAAGGCCCATGATCGGTATAACAAGTCCCTGATCGAGTATAACAAAAGTCCTCATCAGTTATAACAAAGTCCTCGATCGAGTATATAAAGTCCCTGATCGAGTATAACAAAGTCCCCTGATCGAGTATAACAAGTCTGACGGGTATAACAAAGGCCCTGATCGAGTATAACAAAAGTCCCTGATCGAGTATAACAAGGCCCTTATCGAGTATAACAAAGTCGCCTGATCGGGTATAACAAGGCCCCTGATCCGGTATAACAAAGGCCCCTGATCGGGTATACAAAGGCCTGGTCCCATTATATGAGAGTCCCCTGATCGAGTATAACAAAGGCCCCTGATCGGTATAGGCAAAAGTCCATGATCAGGTAACAAAGTCCCCTCATCGAATATAACAAAGTCCTGATCGAGTATAAAAAGTCCCCCTAATCCAGGATGAAATAAAGTCCCTGATCGAGTATAACAAAGGCCCCTCATAAAGGTGTAACAAGAATCCCCATGATCGAGTATAACAAAGAGTCCTCATCAGGTATAACAAAGTCCCTGATCGAGAGTATAACAAAGTCCCTGATCGAGTATAACAAAGGCCCCTGATCCGAGTATAACAAAGTCCCCTCATCCAGGTATAACAAGGTCCCTGATCGAGTATAACAAAGTCCTCTGATCGAGTTTAACAAAGTCCCCTGATCGAGTATAACAAGTCCCTGATCGATTAACAAGTCCCCTGATCGAGATTATAACAAAGGCCCTGATCGAGTATAACAAAGGCTTCAGTCTATCGAGAATAACAAAGTCCCCTGATCGAGTATAACAAATTCCCCTGATCGAAGTATAACAAAGCCCTGATCGGAATAACAAAGTCCCGATGAGTATAACAAAGTCCCCTGATCGAGTATAACCAAAGTTCCTGATCGAGTTTAACAAAGGCCCCTGATCGAGTATAACAAAGTCGCCTGATCGAGTATAACAAAGTCCCTGATCGAGTATAACAAAGGCCCTGATCAGGTTTAACAAAGTCCCTGATCGAGTATAACAAAAGTCTCCTGGTCGGTATAAAGACGCCTGAACGAATATAACAAAGGGCCCTGATCGAGGTATAACAAAGTCCCTGATCAGTATAACAAAGCCCCTGATCGAGTATAACAAAGCCCTTATATCTTGAATAACAAAAGTCCCCTGATCGGTATAACAAAGCCCCTAATCCGTGTAACAAAGTGCCCTGATCCGAGTTAACAAAGGTCCCTGATCGAGTATAACAAAGGCCCATGATCGAGTATAACAAATTTCCTCATCGAGGTGTAACGGCCCCTCATCGAGTATAACAAGGCTCCAGATCAGGTATAACAAAGGTCCCCTGGTCGGGTATAACAAAGCCCCTGATCGGGTATAACAAAGGTCCCACGATCGAGTATGACAAAGTCCTTGATCGAGTATAACAAGGTCCCTGATCAAGTATAACAAAGGCCTGATCGAGTAACAAAGTCCCTTTTCGAGTATAACAAAGTCCCTGATCGGGTATAACAAGGCCCCTGCTCGAGTAACAAACGACCCTAAAGTCTATAACAATGTCCCCTGATCCAGGTATAACAAAGAGCGCTCATCGAGGGTATAACAAAGTCCCTGATCGAGGATAACAAAGTCTCTGGTCGAGTATAACAAGAACTCCTGAACGATTATAACAGGCCCTCATCGAGTATAAAAAGATCCCCTCATCGAGTATAACAAAGTCCCTGGTAGAATTATAAAGCTCCCTGATCGGGTATAACAAAGGTCCCATGATCGAGTATTAACAATCCCTCATCAGATATAACAAAGTCCCCTGATCAGGTAAACAAAGCCCCTGATCGAGTATAACAAAGCCCCCTTATCTTGAAAACAAAGGTCCCTGATCGAGTATAACAAAGCCCCTGATCCAAGTATAACAGCCCCTCTTCTATACCTCTTCGTATAAAAGTCCCTGATCGGGTATAACAAAGCCCTCTGATCAAGTAGAACAAAGGCCCTGATCGAGTATAACAAAGTCCCCTGGTCGACTATAACAAAGTCCCCTGATCAAGTATAACAAAGCCCTAGATCAGTATAACAAAGTCCCTTTTCGAAATAACAAAGGCCCCTGATCGAATATAACAAAGTTCCCTGATCGAGTATAACAAAGCCCCTGATCGGGTATAACAAAGCCCTTATCTTGAATAACAAAGTCCCCTGATCGAGGTATAACAAAGCCCCCTGATCGAGTATAACAATCCCTGATCGAGTATGACAAAGTCCCTGGTCGACTATAACAAAGTCCCTGATCAAGTATAACAAAGGCCCTAGATCGAGTTTCCTGATCCCAGGTATAACAAAGTCCCCTGATCGAGTATAACCAAGAAGTCCCTGATCATAGTATAACAAAAGTTCCCTGATCGAGGTATAACAAAGCCCCCTGATCGAGTATAACAAAGTCCCCTGATCCCGAGTATAACAGAGTCCCCTGATCGAGTATAACAAAGCCCCTGATCAAAACACAACAAGCCTTCCTTATCTTGAACCAACAAATTCCCCTTATAGGTATGGCAAAAGCCCTAATCAAGTATAGCAAAGCCCCCTCATCGGTATAACATAGGCCCTTATCAAGAATAACGAAGAGTCCCTGATCATGGTATAACCAAAGCCTCTGATGCAGTAGGGCAAGTCTGAACGATTTATAACAAAGGCCCCTGATCGGAGGTATAACAAAGTTCCTGATCAGGTATAACAAGCCTGATCGAGGTACTGGTCCTGATCCCGGGCCATAACAAAGTCCCCTGATCGAGTATAACAAAAGGGTCTGATCAGGTTTAACAAAGGCCCTGATCGAGAATAACAAAGTCCCCTGGTCGGGTATAATAAAGTCGGCTGAACAGGCTATAACAAAAGGCCCCTGATC
>NW_024752526.1:0-65000 GCF_018991925.1 Homarus americanus
GTGGCCTCCAGCCTCCCCCAATAGCCACACCTTCGCCACCATTTATTTGCCTTAATATTAAATAACCTAATACATAAGAAGCTATCCTATCTGTGCTTAAATTACTTGAGCCGCAGATCTATGCGGCATTCAGTGACTGTAGCCTCGTAGTCGATATCTGCAGCAGTTGTCGGAATTGGGGCAGAAGCTCTCGTTCCCCTGAGGCAGAGCAAAGCCGACCGAAGGAGAGAGAAAGACAGTCGACATCTCATCCAGGCTGTAACGAAACTTCTGGGCTGCTGCTTCTGTTCGGAGATCACCTCCACGAGTCTGGCATAGAAACATCTTGCACTTGGTCCCATCCCTCCAGAGGTTGTGAACACTAGAGGAGTGAAGCTGCCTTGATCAACGTTTTGGATTCTCTCCCCATATGCCCTTATCTTGTCGTTCTCGTTCCTCCCATGTGCAGCATCGAGAGCTAGGTTACGGTGACATGTGGCCATGGGATCAAAAATCCTGATGTCGAAGAAAGTCTCGCTGTCCCCGCGTCCAAAAACCTCGAGCACTGACGTCAACACGGGCTTTGTTAGATGTGTTTGGAGTCCTATGTTGGAAGATCTCACCATCCAATGGAAGGAGGGTCGGTTCTACCATGACATCCCGGCAAATTTCCTTCAACATATTTGCTGTAAGGTCCCTTACTTCGTCATGCCTCATGCATATAAAGCCCCCTTTCTTGCACACTATGGCGTGATCGCCGTCATAGGAAGAGCCACACACGCATTGGGAGGGCAAACCTTCTACTGGCCGACCGTACCTTAGAGCAATGGCATCTGTAAATTCTTGTTTGTTAAGACTGAAACCATTTGCCCTTATCGGTAACGTAGTTAACCAGTTCGAGGCGTCCACCTCCTGTGCTATAGCTACTATTTTTTTCAAATTTTCTGGAACCTGCAGCAACAGTTGCTGCAACTTATCATTTTGGCAGTGCTGTCGATCTGTTGTAATGGACCTATGAATCTCGTTTACTTCACCGGTCACGACCTCCGCTGTTGCGTTCTGGGCTATTATGTGGTCCGTGAGGGCTGCTGTGAGCTTAAGTGAATTTTGGTGTTCGGTGGCTGCAATCTCCTCTGGATTGGTTAGTCCCATCCCTCCCAGTCTTGATGGAAGTGCAAGAAGTGCTCTTTCTGCTGGGGTTAAGTCAGGGTGTTTCGTTAATTTGGGAATGAACTTGACACTGATAGCTTCTTCCAGAGGGTGGAGGAGGGGTCCGATTCCAGGGATAGTACGCATCAGGTAGTTCCAACGATGCTTGACTCCATGGGTGAATGCAGTGAAAGCCGCATGTGGCTCTGTGTTAGCAATCTCAGACAGAGCTTGGATTTCACTAACCCACTCATTCACCTTTCCCGCTACGTACTCGGTCTTGAAGTCCGTGGTGCCAATTACTGCGCCTAGATGTCTTTGGCCGTCCTTAGTTATTTTGATCTCACTTCCGCCAAAAACCTCCTTTGCCCGTTCATAATGATCTGGCTTCACGATGAGGAAGGACTTGCTGGCGTTTGGGTGGTACCTTATTTGTGGACCTCGCGATGTTACCAAGTCCCACCACTTTTTGATGCCCTCCACTTTTCCTGCTCCTGTAAGGTCGTCGGCATACGCCACTTGTTTGACCCCAGTTGTTTCAAATTTTATTTCTTGTTGGAGCACTGATAGGCCTATTGCATACATTGCCATTGCAACGGGGTCCCCCTGTGTTGTTCCCTCGGTTGACTGTAAGATGGTATCACCTCTTAGGGCCTTGTTGTTTACTATATAGAGGTCTGGTGGATTCCTATAGGAGTTTTCAACGTACATTGCAAAGCTTGGACACTTGATCTTGATGTTGTGCAGTGCAGCCTTGCGGTTAAGTATGTTGAATGCATTTGAAGCGTCGACCAGGAGAACGGCCTCACAATCACGTTGCTCAAATATCGTTCTCATGGCGTGAATGGCAGCTTCCCCTCCAGCTTGTTGGCCAGCACAAACTTGCAGGTTCCCTGCTGCTGCCCTGACATCGTCCTTTACCACCTCCATTATGCATTTTCCGATGATTCGCCTCAGCACTTCCCCCACTCCTATTGGCCTACATCCTGGATTCTTATCCAGGGGAATGAGGCAGCAGGCCGTCAGAGCATGAAGGTGATGGCAGCATGAGGATGCCAGCTTTCTTGCAAGGGCGGCAATGGCTGTGCAGAGATCACTTGCTGCGGGGCCAAAATTGTTAGTGCTGAGGATGACTCTCCATCCGTTTGCATCCAGACCTGAAGGGCCGGCACCTCCCTGAGTCTTCAGTGCCTTTTTCCACACCATCCCTCCTATAGCCACAGATTCGCCGCCATTTTATTACCTTAATATTAAATATCCTAATACATAAGTAGCTATCCTATCTGTGTTGAATTAGTTGAGCCGCAGATCTATGCGGCATTCAGTGACTGTAGCCTCATAGTCAATATCTGCAGCTGTTGTTGGCATTGGGGACGAAGCTCTCGTTCCCCTGAGGCAGAGCAAAGCCGACCGAAGGAGAGAGAAGGTCAGAAGACATCTCATCCAGGCTTTAACATAACTTCTGGGCTGCTGCTTCTGTTCGGATATCACATCCGCTAGTCTGGCGTAGAAACATCTTGCACTTGGTCCCATCCCACCAGAGGTTGTGAACACTAGAGGAGTAAAGCTGCCTTGATCAACGTTCTGAATTCTCTCCCCGTATTCCCTTATCCTGTCGTTCTCGTTCCTCCTGTGTGCAGCATCGAGAGCTTAGTTATGGTGACATGCGGCCATGGGATAAAAAAATCCTGATGTCGAAGAAAGCTCGCTGTCCTCACGTCCAGAATCCTCGAGCACTAACGTCAACACGGGCTTCGTTAGATGTGTTTGAAGTCCTATGTTGGAAGATCTCACCGTCCAAAGGAAGGAGGGTCGGTTCTACCATGACATCCCGGCAGATTTCCTTCAACATATTTGCTGTGAAGTCCCTTACTTCGTCATACCTCATGCATATGAAGCCCCCTTTCTTGCACACCATGGCGTGATCTACGTCATAGGAAGAGCCACACACGCATTGGGAGGGCAAACCTTCTACTAGCCGACCGTACCTTAGAGCAATGGCATCTGTAAATTCTTGTTTATTGAGACTGAAACCATTTGCCCTTATCGGTAACGTAGTTAACCAGTTCGAGGCGTCCACCTCCTGGGCTATAGCTACTTTTTTTTCTTCAAATTCTCTGGTATTTGCAGCAACAGTTGCTGCAACTTGTTACTTTGGCTGTGCTGCCGTTCTGTCGTAATGGACCTTCGAATCTTGTTCACTACTACTGCTGCCACCACTAATACTACTACTGCCACCACTACTACTACTACTGCTGCCACTACTACTACAACTGCTGCCACCACTACCGCCACCAGTACTGCTACTACTGCCACCACTACTACTACTGCTGCCATTACTACTACAACTGTCACACCACCACTGCTGCTGCCGCCACTACTATCATCACTGCTACCAACACCACCACTACCATACTGCTGCCACCACCACTACTACTAATGCCATCACTAATACTGCTGCTGCTGCCACGCACTACCGCCGCCACCACTACCTGCTGCTGGTACCACCACCACTACCACTGCACCACCGCCATCGCCACCGCCACCACCGCCACCACCACCACCACCACCACTGCCACCACCGCCACCGCCACCACCGCACCGCCACCATTCTGACTGACATAACCATACTGGCTGCGGAAGAGTTGAGTGTTATAGTACATGCAGGAGTTCTTCCACAGGGTGTACCTCAAGTATCGTCGGAGACAATGGCACTGTCGGATGACAATGGCACTGTCGGATGACAATGGCATCTGGATGACAATGGCAATTGTCGGATGACAATGGCACTGCTGGTGACAATGGCATGTCGGATGACAATGGTACCGTCGGATGACAGGTACTGTCGGATGACAATGGCACTGTCGGATGACAATGGTATTGTCGGATGACAATGGCACTGTCGGATGACAATGGCACTGTCGGATGATAGTGGCACTGTCGGATGATAGTGGCACTGCCGGATGATAGGTAACTGTCGGATGATAGGCATCACGGGATGATAGTGGCACTGTTGGATGATAGGAATTGTGATGATGGTACTGCCGGATGATAGTGGCACTGTCGATGACAATGGCACTGTCGGATGACAGTGGCACTGTCGGATAATGGTGGCACTGTCGGATGACAATGGCATTGTCGGATGATAATGGCACTGTCGGAGATAATGGCACTCGTGATGATAGGCACTTCCGGATGATAGTGGCACTGTCGGATGATAGGCACTGTCGATGATAGTGGCACTGTCGGATGATAGTGGCACTGTTGATGATAGTGGCACTGTAGGATGATAGTCCGGATGATAGGCACTGATGATAGGCACTGTCGGATGATAGTGGCACTGTAGGATGATAGTGGCACTGCAGGATGATAGTGGCACTGTCGGATGATAGTGGCACCTTCGGATGAGTGGCACTGTCGGATGATAGTGGCACTTCGGATGATAGGTGCAGCAGGGATGATAGTGGCACTGTCGGATGATAGTGGCACTGTAGGGTGATAGTGCACTGTAGGATGATAGTGGCACTGTCAGAATGATAGTGGCACTGTCGGATGATAGTGGCACTGTCGGATGATAGTGGCATCAGCGATTTAGGCACTGTCGGATGATAGTGGCACTGTAGTACGATAGTGGCACTGTAGGATGATAGGCACTGTAGGATGATAGTGGCACTGTAGGGGATAGTGGCACTGTCGGATGATAGGCACTGTCGGGATGATAGTGGCACTAGGATGATAGTGGCACTGTCAGATGATGGGTAGATTGTGGCACTGTAGGATGATAGGCACTGTAGATGAGGCACTGTCGGATGATAGTACTGTAGGAGATAGTGGCACTGTAGGATGATAGTGGCACTGTAGATGATAGTGGCACTGTAGGATGATAGTGCACTGGTGATGATAGTGGCACTGTGGGATGATATTTCTGTGGATGAATGGCACTGTAGGTGATAGTGGCACTGTAGGGTGATGGGAATGTAGGAGGCACTGTAGGGGATAGGCACTAGACGATAGTGCACGAGGATAGCACTGAGGATGGGATAGTGGCACTGTAGGTGATAGTGGAATCTAGAGGCGATAGTTGCACTGTAGGGTGATAGGCACTGTAGGGTGATAGTGTGTGGGGCACTGTAGGGGATAGTGGCACTGTGGGATGATATTTCACTGTAGGATGATAGTGGCACTGTAGGGTTATGGCACTGTAGGGGGATATGGCACTGTAGTGGATAGTGGAAGATAGTGGCACCAGGATGATATTCACTTATGATAGTGGCACTGTAGGTGATAGTGCACTGTAGGCTGATAGTGGCACTGCAGGATGATAGTGGCAGGTGATAGTGACACTGGGATGATAGTGGCACTGTAGATACCTAGTATAATTTTCTTCGCTAGAGAACACGTAGCTCGTGATGAAGGTTTAATGACATTCTAAAGAAGTAATTTGATAATAATGTTTAGTGTTGCCGTGATGCTCACTCGTATGTTATATTGACCTTAGTTAAATGACTTTACCTGAGACAAACTAGGGGGGCATATCTCTCTCTCTTAGTGTCAGCTTAATACAATTAACTTAACAAATATTTTAGAACAAATAACGATATACTATTCCACTCTCCTTATATCTGTCTGCTGTCTGCTGTCTGCTGTCTGCTGTCTGCATTTCTGTTTTTCTGATCTGTCTCTTGGACTATATATACGCCTGTCTGTCTTTCACAACATGAATTTCCACTTTGGGAATTAATCACAAAATAATATGACATGATTAAACATATATATATCTTAATGTAATTAACTGTACGCACAGCTAATTAAATTTCTTTCTTTATAATAATTACTGTAGTCATTTTCCCCTGTTAGTGAACAACATCGTGCTTGTACCTGTAATTAATTAACGTAATGACCAGACTGATGGTGTTTGTCCACGTGAGGGAGACTTTGCCGCAGACCAGCAAGGCACTGGGTATATGTAGATGTAGTAATGTCACTATATGTAGTAGTGCCACTATATGTAGTAGTACTATATGTAGTAGTGCCACTAATTACATGTAGTAGTACTATATGTAGTAGTGTCACTATATGTAGAGGTTACTGAGATGTAGGTGCCACTATATGTAGTAGTGTTTAGATGTAGTAGTATCACCATATATGTAGGATATGTGCACCAATATGTAGTAGTGCCACTATATGGTAGTGTCACTAGATGTAGTAGTGCCACTAACACTGAGTATATGTAGTAGTGCCACTATGTGTAGTAGTGCCACTGTATGTAGTAGTACCACCACCAATTTATAGGTAGTAGTGCCACTATATGTAGTAGTGCCACTATATGTAGTAGTGCCACTATATGTGTGCCACTATATGTGTAGTGTCACTAGATGTAGTAGTACCACTAACACTGAATATATGTAGTAGTGCCACTATGTAGTAGTGTCACTAGATGTAGTTAATTATATGTATTAGTGCCACTATGTATTAGTTAATTTTATGTATTAGTGCCACTATATGTAGTGTGCCACTAACACTGAATATATGCAGTAGTGCCATATGTGTAGTGCCACTATATGGTAAGTGTCACCAGATGTAGTAGTGCCACTAACACTGAGTATATGTAGTAGTGCCACTATATGTAGTAATTGCGTGTAGCACCAACACTGAGTATATGTGTAGTGCCACTATATGTAGTAGCACTATATGTAGTGCCACTATATATAGTAGTACCACTAACACTGAATATATGTAGTGGTGCCATGTGTAGTAGTGCCACTATATGTAGTAGTGCCTATATGTAGTAGTGCCACTATATGTGTAGTAGTGCCACGTAGTTACCATATGTATTAGTTAATATATGCATTAGCAATTTCATGTATTAGTGCCACTATATGTAGAGCCACTAACACTGAATATATGTAGTAGTGCCACTATATGTAGTGTCACAGATGTAGTAGAGCGCTAACACGAGTATATGGTAGTAGTGCCACTATATGGTAGTGCACTGATATGTAGTAGTGCCACTATGTAGTAGTGTCACTAGATGTAGAAAGTGCCACTAACACTGAGAGGTGTAGTAGTGCCACTATATGTAGTAGTGCCACTGTATGTAGTAGTACACTAACACTATATGTAGTAGTGCCACTATATGTTGTTACCATATGTAGTTATGTCATAGTAGTACCACACACGAATATATGTAGTAGCCAATATGTAGTAGTGCCACTATATGTGTATATGTGTAGTGCCACCATGAGCAATATGTAGTAGTGCCACTATATGTAGTAGTGACCATATGTAGAAGCTACCATTGCAAAGTGCCACTATATGTAGTAGTGCCACCATATGTGTAGTGCCACTATATATAGTAGCACCACATATGCAGTAGTGCCACTGCAGTAATTTCACTATATGTAGTAGTGCAATTACATGCAGTAGTACCACCAACACTGAATATATGGTAGTAAATGTATGGTAGTGCCACTATATGGTAGTGCCACCATCCACACTGAATATATGGTAGTGCCAATTATGTAGTAGTGCCACTATATGTAGTAGTGCCACTATATAGTAGTGCCACTGTAGTAGTAGTGCTACACTATATGTAGTAGTCTATGTGTGTAGTGCCTGTATGTAGTAGTCACTATATGTAGTAGTGCCACTATATGTAGTAGTGCCACTGTATGTGTAGTAGTGCTACCATATAGTAGTACCACTTGATATGTATGCCACTATATGTAGAGTATGTAGTAGCACTAACACTGAATATATGTAGTAGCCACTATATGTAGTAGTCATAGATGTAGTGCCACTATATGTAGTAGTGCCACTATATGCATAGTGCCACTATATGTAGTAGTACCACTATATGTAGTAGTGAATTATATGTAGTAGTGCCACTATGTAGTAGTACCACTAACACTGAATATAGTGTAGTGCCACATATGTAGTGGCACTATATGTAGTAGTATATAGTGTTCATATGTAGTAGTAATTATATGTAGTAGAGCCACTATGTAGTAGTGCCACTGAATGTGAGCCACTATATGTAGTAGTGCCACTACATGTAGTGCCACTATATGTAGTAGTGCACTATATGTAGTAGTGCCACTATATGTGAGTACCACAACACTGAATATAGGTAGTAGTGCCACTATATGTAGTAGTGCCACTGTATGTGTAGTGCCACTATATGTAGTAGTGCCACTATATGTAGTAGTGCCACTATATGTAGTAGTGCCACTATATAGTAGTGCCTATATGTATTGAGTAGTGCCACTATATGGTGTAGAATATATGTGTGGTGCACGGTAGTGCCACTATATGTGGTAGTGCCACTATATGTAGTGCCACTGTATGTAGTGCCATATAGTAGTGACCACTAACACTGAATATATGGTAGTGCCTATATGTAGTAGTGCCACTATATGTGTAGTGCCACTATATGTGTAGTACCACTAACACTGAATATATGTAGTTGTAGTAGTGCCACTATATGTATAGGCCACCATATGTAGTAGTGCCACTATATGTAGTAGTGCCACTATATGTAGTAGTGCCACTATATATGTGCACTATATGTATTTTTGTTTATATGTAGTAGTGCCACTGTATGTAGTAGTGCCACTATATGTAGTAGTGCCACTATATGTAGTAGTACCACTAACACTGAATATGTGCACATATGTAGTAGCCACTGTATGTAGTAGTGCCACTATATGTAGTAGTGCCACTATATGTAGTAGTGCCACTATATGTAAAGAAGTGCCACTATAGTAGTGCCACTGCATGTAGTAGTAGTGCCACTATATGTAGTAGTGCCACTAACGAATATATGTAGTAGTGCCACTATATGGTAGTGCCACTATATGTAGTAGTGCCACTACACTGAATATGTGTAGTAGTGCCACTGTATGTAGTAGTGCCACTATGTGTAGTAGTACCACTAACACTGAATATATGTAGTAGTGCCACTATATGTAGTAGTGCCACTATATGTAGTAGTACCACTAACACTGAATATATGTAGTAGTGCCACTTATATGTGTAGTGCCACTGTATGTAGTAGTGCCATATATGGTAGTGTATGTAACACAGATGTATAGTAGTGTAATTATATGTAGTAGTGCCACTGTATGTAGTAGTGCCACTATATGTACATATGTAGTAGTACCACTAACACTGAATATATGTAGTAGTACTATATGTAGTAGTGCCACTGTATGTAGTAGTGCCACTATATGTGTGTGCCATATGTAGTAGTGCCACTATATGTGTAGTGCCTATATATAGTAGTGCCACTATATGTAGGTGCCACTTGATGTAGTAGTGCCACTATATGGTAGTGCCACTATATGTAGTAGTCACTATATGTAGTAGTGCCACTATATGTAGTAGTGCCACTAACACTGAATATATGTAGTAGTGCCACTGTATGTAGTAGTGCCACTATATGTAGTGTCCATTATTGGTGCCACTATATGTAGTAGTGCCACTATATGTAGTAGTACCACTAACACTGAATATATGTATAGTGCACTATATGGTAGTGCCACCATATGTAGTACCACTTATGTGTGCCACTGTATGTAGTGCCACTATATGTATGTATATGTGCCACTGTATGTAGTAGTGCCACTATATGTAGTAGTACCACTAACACTGAGTATATGTAGTAGTGCTATATGTAGTAGTGCCACTGTATGTAGTAGTACCACTATATGTAGTAGTGCCACTGTATGTAGTAGTGCCACTATATGTAGTAGTACCACTAACACTGAGTATATGTAGTAGTGCCACTATATGTAGTAGTGACACTATATGTAGTAGTACCACCATTAATGAATATGTGTAGTAGTGCCACTATATGTAGTAGTACCACTAACACTGGAATATATGTAGTAGTGCCACTATATGTAGTAGTGCCACTATATGTAGTAGTACCACTAACACTGAATATATGTAGTAGTGCCACTGTATGTAGATACTTGATAGTAGTGCCACTATATGTAGTAGTGCCATCAGTAGTGCCACTAACACTGAGTATATGTAGTAGTGCATCAGATGTAGTAGCCACTATGATGTAGTAGTGCCACTATATGTAGTAGTGCCACTATATGTAGTAGTGCCACTATATGTAGTAGTACCACTAACACTGAATATATGTAGTAGTGCCACTATGTGTAGTGCCACTATATGTGTGGTGCCACCATATAGTAGTGCCACTATATGTAGTAATGCCATCAGATGTAGTAGTGCCACTATATGTAGTAGTGCCACTATAGTGTAGTAGCCACTTACATGTAGTAGTGCCACTATATGTAGTAGTGCCACTGTATGGTAGTGCCACAACACTGAGTATATGGTGAGCACTATATGTAGTAGTGCCACTATATGTAGTGCCACTATATGTAGTAGCCACTTATATATTAGTAGTACCACTAACACTGAAATATATGTAGTAGTGCACTAGTATGTAGTAGTGCCACTATATGTAGCATGTGTGTAGTAGCCACTATATGTAGTGCCACTTGATATGTAGTAGTGCCACTATATGTAGTAGTGCCACTATATGTGCAGTGCCACTATATGTAGTAGTGCACCATATGTATTAGTGCCACTATATGTAGTAGTCACTAACACTGAATATATGTAGTAGTGCCACTATATGTAGTAGTACCACTACTGAATAGACAGGTAGTGACACTATATGTAGTGCCACTATATGTAGTAGTAGCACTAACACTGAATATGTAGTAGTGCCATCATATGTAGTAGTGCCACCATGTAAAGCCACTATATGTGTAGTGCCACTGCATGGTAGTGCCACCAACACTGAGTATGTAGTAGTCACTGTATGTAGTAGTGCCACTATATGTAGAATGATATATGTAGTGCCACTATATGTAGTAGTGCCACTATATATAGTGACCACTAACACTGAATATATGTAGTATAGATGTAGTAGTGCCACTATATGTAGTAGTGCCACTATGTGAGCACTATATGTAGTAGTGCCACTATATGTAGTAGTGCCACTTATATGTGTATATATAGTAGTACCACTCACTGAATATATGTAGCACCAGATGGTAGTAGTGCCACTATATGTAGTGCCACTAGTAGTGCCACTATATGGTGAAAAGCACTATATGTAGTGATGCCACTATATGTAGTAGTGCCACTGTATGTAGTAGTGCCACTAACACTGAGTATATGTAGTAGTGCCACTTGTGTGTAGTGCCACATGTAGTAGTGTCCATTATGGTAAAAGCCACTATATGTAGTAGTGCCACTATATATAGTAGTACCACTAACACTGAATATATGGTAGTGCCACTGTATGTAGTAGTGCCACTATATGTAGTAGTGCCACTGATGTAGTAGTGCCACTGTATGTAGTAGTGCCACTATATGTAGTAGCCACTATATGTAGTAAAGACTATATGTAGTAGTGCCACTATATGTAGTAGTGCCACTATATGTAGTAGTGCCACTGTATGTAGTAGTGCCACTAACACTGAGTATATGTAGTAGTGCCACTATATGTAGTAGTGCCAACACTGAGTATATGTAGTGCCACTATATGTAGTAGCTACTATATGTAGTAGTACCACTAACACTGAGTAGTAGTGCCACTATATGTAGTAGTACCACTAACATGGATATATGTAGTAGTGCCACTATATGTGTAGTGCCACTGTGTAGTAGTGCCACTTGATGAGTACCACTGTGGTAGTAGTGCCACTATATGTAGTAGTGCCACTATATATAGTAGTGCCACTATATGTACCACTAACACTGAATATATGTAGTAATGCCACTATATGTAGTGCCACTATGTGTGTGCCACTAACACTGATATATGTAGTGCCACTGTATGTAGTGCCACTATATGTGTAACACTTGTAGTAGTGCCACTATATGTAGTAGCCACTATATATAGTACTTATATAGTAGTACCACTAACACTGAATATATGTAGTAGCCACTATTGAGTAGTGCCACTATATGTAGTAGTGCCACAACTGATATATTGTAATGCCATGTAGTAGTGCCACTGTATGTAGTAGTGCCACTAACACTGTATATGTAGTGCCATTGTATGTAGTAGTGCCACTGTATGTGGTAGGCCACTATATGTAGTAGTGCCACTATATATAGTAGTACACTAACACTGAATATATGTAGTAGTGCCACTATATGTAGTAGCCACTATATGCAGTAGTGCCACTGTATGTAGTAGTGCCACTATATGTAGTAGTGCCACTATATGTGCAATAATTAATGTAGTAGTGCCACTATATGTAGTAGTGCCACTATATGTAGTAGTGCCACTATATGTAGTGCTACCAAGTAGTAGTGCCACTATATGTAGTAGTGCCACTATGATTTACTAATGTAGTAGTGCCACTATATGTATTAGTGCCACTATATATAGTAGTACCACTAACACTGAATATATGTAGTAGGCCACTATATGTAGTAGTGCCACTATATGTATTAGTGCCACTATATGTGTAGTGCCACTATATGTAGTAGTGCCACTATATGTAGTAGTGCCACTAACACTGAATATATATATAGTGCCACTATATGTATTAGTGCCCTGATATGTAGTAGTGCCACTATATGTAGTAGTGCCACTATATGGTAATAGTACTATATGTAGTAGTGCCACTAATGAATATATGTAGTATACTATATGTATTAGTGACACTATATGTAGTAGTGCCACTATATATGTAGTAGTGCCACTATATGTAGTAGTGCCATATGTAGTGCCACTGTATGTAGTAGTGCCACCACGAGAGTGGAATGCCACTGTATGTAGTAGTGCCACTATATGTAGTAGTGCCACTAACACTGAGTATGTAGTAGTGCCACTATATGTAGTAGTGCCACTGTATGTAGTAGTGCCATCATGATGTAGTAGTGCCACTAACACTGAGTATATGTAGTAGTGCCACTATATGTGTAGTGCCACTCATGTAGTAGTGCCACTATATGTAGTAGTGCCACTAACACTGAGTATATGTAGTAGCCACTATATGTAGTAGTGCCACTATATGTAGTAGTGCCACAGCGTGTGTAGCCACTATATGTAGTAGTGCCACTATATGTAGTAGTGCCACTAACACTGAGTATATGGTAGTGCCACTAACACTGAGTATATGTAGTAGTGCCACTAACACTGAGTATATGTAGTAGTGCCACCAACACTGAGTATGTGTAGTAGCCACTAACACTGAGTATATGTAAGCCACTAACACTGAGAGTAGGGTAGCCACTAACAGGCGTAGTAGCCACTATATGGTAGTGCCACTAACACTGAGTATGTCGTAGTAGTGCCACTAACACTGATATGTAGTAGTGCCACTATATGTGTAGTGCCACAACACTGAGAGATGTAGTAGTGCCACTATATGTAGTAGTGCCACTTATGCAGTGAGTGCCACTAACACTGGGATATGTAGGTGCCACTATATGTAGTAGTGCCACTGGTGTAGTAGTGCCACTAACACTGAGTATATGTAGAGCCACCAACACTGGTATATGTAGTAGTGCCACCATGTGTAGTAGTGCCACTAACACTGAGTATATGGTAGTGCCACTAACACTGAGATATGTAGTAGTGCCACTATATGTAGTAGTGCCACCAACACTGAGTATGGTAGTAGTGCCACTATATGTAGTAGTGCCACTAACACTGAGTATGGGTAGTAACACATGTAGTAGTGCCACTATATGGTAGTGCCACTAACACTGAGCATATGTAGTAGTGCCACAGTATGTAGTAGTGCCACTATTTGTAGTAGTGCCACTAACACTGGAGTATGTGTAGTAGTGCCACTAACACCGAGTATATGTAGTAGTGCCACTAACACTGAGTATATGTAGTAGTGCCACTGTATGTAGTAGTGCCACTATATGTAGTAGTGCCACTAACACTGAGTATATGTAGTAGTGCCACTAAGTATATGTAGTAGTGCCACTAACTCTGAGCAAGTTAAGGGCCACAGTTAAACATGTTAGTTGTACCGTAAGTTAACGACCACAGTTAACCACGTTCTCACATCTTCACCAAAGGTTGAAAATCACCCGAGGAAGCTTGAAAAATCCGGCAGTTGGTGAGTGTAGCCGTTATGGTCGATATTGTAGGAAGGTTAAGTGTAATGATGCTTCCTGCGCCTGTTGGATGCCATTATCTTCACCTCATGTTTACGTACAACTTTCCCAAAGCTTTATTCTTTTTGGTGTGTGTAGTGAACGAGGCGAGGTGTAGTGGTGACCTGTGTGTGGTACACCGTGTGTCCTGACACACACCTTCAGTACACCTGGCCCACACCTTCAGTACACCTGGCCCACACCTTCAGTACACCTGGCCCACACCTTCAGTACACCTGGCCCACACCTTCAGTACACCTGCCCACACCTTCAGTACTCCTGGCCCACACCATCAGTACACCTGGCCCACACCTTCAGTACACCTGCCCACACCAGCACACCTGCCCACCTTCAGCACACCTGGCCCACCCTTCAGTACACCTGGCCCCACCTTCAGTACACCTGGCCCACACCTTCAGTACACCTGGCCCACCCTTCAGTACACCTGGCCCACACCTTCAGTACACCTGGCCCACACCTTCAGTACACCTGGCCCACACCTTCAGTACACCTGGCCCACCCTTCAGTACACCTGGCCCACACCTTCAGTACACCTTTGCCCACACCTTCAGTACACCTGCCCACACCTTCAGTACACACTGGCCCCCACCTTCAGTACACCTGACCCACACCTTCAGTACACCTGGCCCACACCTTCAGTACACCTGACCCACACCTCCACTTCCTCACACTTGGCTGACTGCTGGTGCCTCGGGATCGAACTAGGGATTCTTTGGGAAGGGGGCGAGCGTTGTATCCACTCGACCACCGCACCCTATAACACTCTAGAACCATCTAACCTAACCTAACCTAACCTAACCTAACTCAATGATAGGAGGAGAAAGTGGTAGACGTCAGAGTGACCCCCGACCAGTTACCTCACGCCACGCCGCATACTCGTTTGACCCAGACTTGTATATTAAAGTGAAGTTCTTAACATACCAGCAGCATCGTATGGTCTCCTGCGCTCCTCTTAAGATTATGGAGATGAAGAATGATGGAATGTTTATTGTGTGGAGGAGGAATGTTTCAACACGAGAGAGAGAGAGAGAGAGAGGGGGGCACTGTAACATCGCTAGGCTTCACGGAGGATAAGTCGCACTAACCACGACCCTCCACTCTTAACCACGAACCTCCATTCTTAACCACGAACCCTCCATTCTTAACCACGAACCCTCCACTCTTAACCACGACCCTCCATTCTTAACCACGAACCCTCCTCTTAACCGACCCTCACTCTTCCCGACCCTCCACTCTTAACCCGATAACCACGACCCTCCACTCTTAACCAGACCCTCCACTCTTAACCACGGCCTCCTCTTAACCACGACCCTCCACTCTTAATCACGGCCCTCCTCTTAAACGACCCTCCTCTTAACCATGACCCTCCACTCTTAACCCGGCCCTCCCTCTTAACCACGGCCCTCCTCTTAACCGGCCCTACACTCTTAACCGGCCCCTCACTCTTAACCACGGCCTCCACTCTTAATCACGGCCCTCCACTCTTAACCACGACCTCCACCTTAACCATGACCCCCACTCTTGGCCTCCACTCTTAACACGACCCTCCACCCTTAACCACGGCCCTCCTCTTAATCACGGCCCTCCCTCTGCCGGCCTCCACTCTTAATCACGGCCTCCTCTTAACCACGACCCTCCCTCTTAACCATGACCCCCTCTTAACCACGACCCTCCACCTTAACCACGACCCTCCTCTTAACCACGGCCCTCCCCACTCTTAATCACGGCCCTCCACCTTAACCACGACCCTCCTCTTAACCACGGCCCTCCTCTTAACCACGGCCCTCCTCTTAACCACGACCTCACTCTTAACCACGACCCTTCACTCTTAACCACGACCCTTCACTCTTAACCACGACCCTTCACTCTTAACCACGACCCTCCACTCTTAACCGACCCTCCCTCTTAACCACGGCCCTCCACTCTTAACCACGGCCCTCCATTCTAACCACGGCCCTCTACTCTTAACCACGACCCTCCTCTTAACCACGACCCTCCACTCTTAACCGACCCTCCACTCCTAACCGACCCTCCACTCTTAACCACGGCCCTCCACTCTTAACCACGGCCCTCCATTCTTAACCACGACCCTCCTCTTAACCACGGCCCTCCACTCTTAACCACGGCTCTCCATTCTACTACAACCCTCTCCCTTACCTTGTCTCCTCCGATTGGTTCATTACAAGGTTTAGTGGTCACCTACTCCCAGTGCTTCACGGGCAGTGTAATGTTGTCTCCTAACTGGTGTTAAGTGAACGTATCTAGTTAAGGTAGAGTCTCAGTGTAATGTTGTCTCCTAACTGGTGCTAAGTGAACGTATCTAGTTAAGGTAGAGTCTCAGTGTAATGTTGTCTCCTAACTGGTGTTAAGTGAACGTATCTAGTTAAGGTAGAGTCTCAGTGTAATGTTGTCTCCTAACTGGTGTTAAGTGAACGTATCTAGTTAAGGTAGAGTCTCAGTGTAATGTTGTCTCCTAACTGGTGTTAAGTGAACGTATCTAGTTAAGGTAGAGTCTCAGTGTAATGTTGTCTCTAACTGGTGTTAAGTGAACGTATCTAGTTAAGGTAAGTCTCAGTGTAATGTTGTCTCCTAACTGGTGTTAAGTGAACGTATCTAGTTAAGGTAGTCTCAGTGTAATGTTGTCTCTAACTGGTGTTAAGTGAACGTATCTAGTTAAGGTAGAGTCTCAGTGTAATGTTGTCTCTAACTGGTGTTAAGTGAAGCGTATCTAGTTAAGGTAGAGTCTCAGTGTAATGTTGTCTCCTAACTGGTTGAAGTGAACGTATCTAGTTAAGGTAGAGTCTCAGTGTAATGTTGTCCTAACTGGTGTTAAGTGAACGTATCTAGTTAGGTAGAGTCTCAGTGTAATGTTGTCTCTAACTGGTGTTAAGTGAACGTATCTAGTTAAGGTAGAGTCTCAGTGTAATGTTGTCTCTAACTGGTGTTAAGTGAACGTATCTAGTTAGGTAGAGTCTCAGTGTAATGTTGTCTCTAACTGGTGTTAAGTGAACGTATCTAGTTAAGGTAGAGTCTCAGTGTAATGTTGTCTCTAACTGGTGTTAAGTGAACGTATCTAGTTAAGGTAGAGTCTCAGTGTAATGTTGTCTCTAACTGGTGTTAAGTGAACGTATCTAGTTAAGGTAGAGTCTCAGTGTAATGTTGTCTCCTAACTGGTGTTAAGTGAACGTATCTAGTTAAGGTAGAGTCTCAGTGTAATGTTGTCTCCTAACTGGTGTTAAGTGAACGTATCTAGTTAAGGTAGAGTCTCAGTGTAATGTTGTCTCCTAACTGGTGTTAAGTGAACGTATCTAGTTAAGGTAGAGTCTCAGTGTAATGTTGTCTCCTAACTGGTGTTAGTAATAGTAAAAATATACTAATAACAGAACAATAATAGTAAGACTAACAGGAATAACACGACAAAAGGAATAAGACAACAACAGTAATAAAGATAGAAAACAGTAGAGATGAACATGAGAACATTAACAATAGAAAGAAGAACAGAAGACTGACACTTCCCCAGAACAATAACAGTAACAAATATAGCAGAACAATAACACTTTAAAAAATAACAAATGAATAACAGTAACAAGAACAAGAGAACACCAGTTTGAGCAAGAGAATATTTTAACACTCACCAATAACAGTAAGGTTGACTCTCTTGTTCCTGGTAGGAGTGAGGAGGAAGTCGACCCTACAGCGATATATGCCGCCGTCCTCCGCCTCCACCCTCTCCACCAGCAGGGCGGCGGGGGAACTGTCTGTCCTGAACGACGTCCTTCTCGCTAGGGTGGAGTTGGCGTCAGGTTTTGTTTCCTTAGGTCGCCCTCCCAACAGCTCTCGGTAGTCGTAGCTGTTGGCAGAAGATGAATATTGAGTAACTTGTAACTGTTGGCAGGGGATTAATAATGGTGTTATTTGTAGATGTTGGCAGAAGATGAATATACTTGTAACTGTTGGCAGGGGATTAATAATGGTGTTATTTGTAGATGTTGGCAGAAGATGAATATTGAGTAACTTGTAACTGTTGGCAGGGGATTAATAATGGTGTTATTTGTAGATGTTGGCAGAAGATGAATACTGAGTTACTGATATTACTGTTGAGTTACTGTTATTACTGATAATTCTGTTGTTACTGTTATTACTGTTGTATTACTGTTATTTCTGATATTTCTGTTGTGTTACTGTTGTGTTACTGTTATTACTGTTGTGTTACTGTTATTACTGTTGTGTTACTGTTATTACTGTTGTGTTACTGTTATTACTGATATTTCTGTTGTGTTACTGTTATTACTGATAATTCTGTTGTTACTGTTATTACTGTTGTGTTACTGTTATTTCTGTTGTGTACTGTTATCACTGTTGTTACTATTTTTATTTATTGTTGCTATTTATTACTGTTATTATTTGCTACTTTATTACTGCTGTGTTACTGTTATTGCTGTTTGTGTTACTGTTACTACTGTTGTGTTACTGTATTACTGCTGTGTTACTATTGTATTGTGTTACTGTTACTACTGTTGTGTTATTACTACTGTTAAATTTACTATTATTACTGCTGTGTTACTATTATTGCTGTTGTGTTACTGTACTACTGTTGTGTTATTGTACTGTTGCGTTACTGTTACTACTGTTGTGTTACTGTTATTACTGTTGTGTTACTGTTATTGCTCATTTATTACTGTTGTGTTACTGTTATTACTGTTGTGTTACTGCTATTACTGTTGTGTTACTGTTATTGCTGTTGTGTTACTGTTGCTACTGTTGTGTTACTGTTATTACTGTTGTGTTACTGTTATTACCGTTGTGTTACTGTTATTACTGTTGTGTTACTGTTATTACTGTTGTGTTACTGTTATTACTATTGTGTTGCAGTTATTACTGTTGTGTTACTGCTATTACTGTTGTGTTACTGTTATTACTGTTATTACTGTTGTGTTACTGTTATTACTGTTGTGTTGCAGTTATTACTGTTGTGTTACTGCTATTACTGGTATTACTGTTGTGTTACTGTTATTACTGTTGTGTTGCAGTTATTACTGTTGTGTTACTGCTATTACTGTTATTACTGTTGTGTTACTGTTATTACTGTTATAACTGTTGTGTTACTGTTATTACTGTTGTGTTACTGTTATTGCTGTTGTTTTACTGTTATTACTGTTGTGTTACTGTTATTACTATTGTGTTACAGTTATTACTGTTGTGTTACTGATATTACTGTTGTGTTACTGTTGTGCTACTGTTGTGTCACTGTTATTTCTGTTGTGTTACTGTTATTACTGTTACTATTATTACTGTTATTTATACTGTTATGTTATTGAAATAAACTGAGCTAACCTTTGCATCAGAATCACTAGTAATATAGGAATCATTTGTAACATTAGAATCACTAGCAGTAATGGAATCACTCTCTAACAATGAAATCACGAGCAGTTATTAGGTTCAATAGTAAGATTAGAATAACTATTTTTTTTTTTTATTAAATGCCAATAGCATCTGGTGTTCCAAGGCGGTCACCCATCCAATTACTAACCAGACCCAATGTTGCTTAACTTCGCTGATCGGACGAGAAGCGGTGTTTTCAACGTGGTATGGCAGCTAGTTATAATATAATAACTAGCAGTACCATTAGAATCACTTATATTAAAGGAATCACATAACGTAACGAATCACTTGCAGTAATAGATTATCTAATAGTTATAAAATCACTAGAAACAATAGAATAACTATTAATATTAGAATTACTAGCAGGCAATAGAATCACTAGAAACAATAGAATAACCTTTAACATTAGAATTACTAGCAGGCAATAGAATCACTAGAAACACTAGAATAACCTTTAACAGTAGAATTACTAGCAGGCAATAGAATCACTAGAAACAATAGAATAACTATTAATATTAGAATTACTAGCAGGCAATAGAATCACTAGAAACAATAGAATAACCTTTAACAGTAGAATTACTAGCAGGCAATAGAATCACTAGAAACAATAGAATAACCTTTAACAGTAGAATTACTAGCAGGCAATAGAATCACTAGAAACAATAGAATAACCTTTAACATTAGAATTACTAGCAGGCAATAGAATCACTAGAAACACTAGAATAACCTTTAACATTAGAATTACTAGCAGGCAATAGAATCACTAGAAACACTAGAATAACTTTAACAGTAGAATTACTAGCAGGCAATAGAATCACTAGAAACAATAGAATAACCTTTAACATTAGAATTACTAGCAGGCAATAGAATCACTAGAAACAATAGAATAACTATTAATATTAGAATTACTAGCAGGCAATAGAATCACTAGAAACACTAGAATAACCTTTAACATTAGAATTACTAGCAGGCAATAGAATCACTAGAAACAATAGAATAACCTTTAACAGTAGAATTACTAGCAGGCAATAGAATCACTAGAAACACTAGAATAACCTTTAACATTAGAATTACTAGCAGGCAATAGAATCACTAGAAACACTAGAATAACCTTTAACATTAGAATTACTAGCAGACAATAGAATCACTAGAAACAATGAGAATAACTATTAATATTAGAATTACTGGCAGACAATAGGATCACTAGAAACACTAGAATAACATTTAACAGTAGATTACTAGTGAGCCATAGAATCACTAGAAACACTAGAATAACCTTTAACATTGAGATTACTAGAGGCAATAGAATCACTAGAAACACTAGAATAACCTTTAACATTAGAATTACTGGCAGGCAATAGATCACTAGAAACACTAGAATAACCTAACATTAGAATTACTAGCAGGCAATAGAATCACTAGAAACAATAGAATAACCTTTAAACATTAGATTACTGGCAGGCAATAGATCACTGAAACATGAATAACCTTTAACATTAGAATTACTAGCAGGCAATAGAATCACTAGAAACACTAGAATGACTATTAATATTAGAATTACTGACAGGCAATAGAATCACTAGAAACAATAGAATAACCATTAACAGTAGAATTACTAGCAGGCTATAGAATCACTAGAAACAATAGAATAACTATTAATATTAGAATTACATCAGCGAAAAGTGTAAAATATTCTCGTTTAGCAATAAGATGGAAGCTTTCTAGAGAGAGAGAGAGAGAGAGAGGAGACACCTTACCTGTATAGCGGGGTATGAACCACTTATGATCAATATAAGCTGGACTGAATCATGAGGGTCGCTTATATCCAGGTCTGAGGTAGAGCTGCCAGACCTCCTCCTCACGTCACCTCCCGTATGTCGACTGTAACAACAATAACATTATAACACTGAGCCATGATGTAACACTGATATAAATGGCCGTGATATATTAACACTGATATAAATGACCATGATGTAACACTGATATAAATGGCCATGATATATTGTAACACTGATATAAATGACCATGATGTACTTACTGATATAAATGGCCATGATATATTGTAACACTGATATAAATGACCATGATGTAACACTGATATAAATGGCCATGATATATTGTAACACTGATATAAATGACCATGATGTAACACTGATATAAATGTGCATGATATATTGTAACACTGATATAAACCATGATGTAACACTGATATAAATGGCCGTGATATATTGTAACACTGATATAAATGACCATGAAACAGTTTAAAACAGGTGTAAATTATCATGAAACAGTGTAAACAGGTGTAAATGATCATGAAACAGTGTAAAACAGGTGTAAATGACCATGAAACAGTTAATAAAACAGGTGTAAATGATCATGAAACAGTGTAAAACAGGTGTAAATGATCATGAAACAGTGTAAAACAGGTGTAAATGATCATGAAACAGTGTATAACAGGTGTAAATGATCATGAAACAGTGTAAAACAGGTGTAAATGATCATGAAACAGTGTAAAACAGGTGTAAATGATCATGAAACAGTGTAAAACAAGTGTAAATGATCATGAAACAGTTAAAAAACAGGTGTAAATGATCATGAAACAGTGTAAAACAGGTGTAAATGACCATGAAACAGTGTAAAACAGGTGTAAATGATCATGAAACAGTGTAAAACAGGTGTAAATGACCATGAAAAGTGTAAAACAGGTGTAAATGATCATGAAACAGTGTAAAAACAGGTGTAAATGACCATGAAACAGTGTAAACAGGTGTAAATGACCATGAAACAGTGTAAAACAGGTGTAAATGACCATGAAACAGTGTAAAACAGAGAAAAATAACAATGAAATATTATTTTGGTAAATCAACGTCTGATTGAAGGAATTTGTAAATAATAATATATTGTAAAAATTCAGCTGTACGAGCCAACTATATTGTAAAATTTGTTACATAAGAATGAGTTTTTACGATTCATGTAAATGACCGGAAGGTATATCATAACTTAGTTGGATATGATAATGAAGTGTTGTAAATATTAATGAAGTGTTGTAAATATTGAGGTGTTGTAAATGATAATGAAGTGTTGTAAATGATAATGAAGTGTTGTAAATGATAATGAAGTGTTGTAAATGATAGTGTTGTAAATGATAATGAGGTGTTGTAAATGATAATGAAGTGTTGTAAATGATATTGAGGTGTTGTAAATGATATTGAGGTGTTGTAAATGATAATGATAATGAAGTGTTGTAAATGATATTGAGGTGTTGTAAATGATATTGAGGTGTTGTAAATGATAATGATAATGAAGTGTTGTAAATGATATTGAGGTGTTGTAAATGATAATGAGGAGTTGTAAATGAGTTATGTAGATGCCAGAGATATTTTACAACTATATGTCGTTATGATGTGTTTTAAAGTGACATATATGAATATTTTGTAAAAGTTTTTGTAAAGGGTTGATGCTTTGTAAATCTGCACTGTATATTGCCCCCACTATAGTGACCGTTCACCTTAAAGAGACGTTCACCTAGTACAGACGTTCACCTAGTAGAGACGTTCACCTAGTAGAGACGTTCACCTAGTAGAGACGTTCACCTATTCAGACGTTCACCTAGTACAGACGTTCACCTAGTACAGACGTTCACCTATTACAGACGTTCACCCACTACAGACGTTCACCTAGTAGAGACGTTCACCCAGTACAGATGTTCACCCAGTAGAGACGTTCACCTAGTACAGATGTTCACCCGGTTCAGACGTTCACCTAGTAGAGACGTTCACCTAGTAGAGACGTTCACCTAGTACAGACGTTCACCTAGTACAGACGTTCACCCACTAGAGACGTTCACCTAGTACAGACGTTCACCCAGTACAGATGTTCACCTAGTACAGACGTTCACCTGGTACAGACGTTCACCTAGTACAGACGTTCACCCAGTTCAATTCACCTAGTACAGACGTTCACCTAGTACAGACGTTCACCCAGTACAGACGTTCACCTAGTACAGACGTTCACCTAGGTACAGACGTTCACCTAGCAGACGTTCACCAGTACAGACGTTCACACAGTACAGACGTTCACCCAGTACAGACGTTCACCCAGTACAGACGTTCACCAGTACAGACCTTCACCCAGTATAGACGTTCACCAGTACAGACGTTCACCTAGTACGGACGTTCACAGTACAGACGTTCACAGTACAGACGTTCACCTATACAGACGTTCACCAGTACAGACGTTCACCCAGTACAGACGTTCACCCGGTACAGACGTTCACTAGAACAGACGTTCACCTAGTACAGATGTTCACCCAGTACGACGTTCACATGCAGACGTTCACCTGTACAGACGTTCACCTAGTACAGACGTTCACCCAGTACAGACGTTCACCTAGTACAGACGTTCACCTAGTACAGACGTTCACCTAGTACAGACGTTCACCTAGTACAGACGTTCACCCAGTACAGACGTTCACCCAGTACAGACGTTCCCCAGTACAGACGTTCACCTAGTACAGACGTTCACCAGTACAGACGTTCACCAGTACAGACGTTCACCCAGTACAGACGTTCACCAAGTACAGACGTTCACCTAGTACAGACGTTCACCTAGTACAGACGTTCACCAGTACAGACGTTCACCCAGTACAGACGTTCACCCAGTACAGACGTTCACCTAGTACAGACGTTCACCTAGTACAGACGTTCACCTAGTACAGACGTTACTAGTCAGACGTTCACCTAGTACAGATGTTCACCTAGTACAAACGTTCACCTTGCAGACGTTCACCTAGTACAAACGTTCACCTAGTACAGGCGTTCACCTGGTATAAACGTTCACTAGCACAGACGTTCACCTGGTACAGACGTTCACCAAGTAGAAACGTTCACCTAATACAGACGTTCGCAGACGTTCACCTAGTATAGACGTTCACCTAGTACAGACGTTCACCTAGTAGAGACGTTCACCTAGTACAGACGTTCACCTAGTACAGACGTTCACCTAGTACAGACGTTCACCTAGTAGACGTTCACCTAGTACAGACGTTCCTAGTACAGACATTCACCTAGTATAAACGTTCACCTAGTACAGACGTTCACCTAGTATAGACGTTCACCTAGTAAGAACGTTCACCTAGTACAGACGTTCACCTAGTACAGACGTTCACCTAGTATTAACGTTCACCTAGCACAGATGTTCACCTAGTACAGACGGTTGTTTGTTCACTAGTAGAGACGTTCACCTAGTACAGACGTTCACCTAGTACAGACGTTCACCTAGTACAGACGTTCACCTAGTACAGACATTCACCTAGTGAGGTTACCTATTACAGACGTTCACCCAGTAAAGACGTTCAACCAGTACAGACGTTCACCTAGTACAGATGTTCACCTAGTAGAGACGTTCACCTATTACAGACGTTCACCCAGTAAAGACGTTCAACCAGTACAGACGTTCACCCAAAACAGACGTTCACCTATTACAGACGTTCATCCAGTACAGACGTTCACCCAGTACAGACGTTCACCTAGTACAGATGTTCACCTAGTAGAGACGTTCACCTAGTACAGACGTTCACCCAGTAAAGACGTTCAACCAGTACAGACGTTCACCCAATACAGACGTTCACCTATTACAGACGTTCTGCCAGTACAGACGTTCACCCAGTACAGACGTTCACCTATTACAGACGTTCACCTAGTACAGACGTTCACCCAGTACAGACGTTCACCTAGTACAGACGTTCACCCAGTACAGACGTTCACCTAGTACAGACGTTCACCTAGTACAGACGTTCACCTAGTACAGACGTTCACCCAGTACAGACGTTTACCCAGTACAGACGTTCCCCGGTACAGACGTTCACCTATTACAGACGTTCATCCAGTACAGACGTTCACCTAGTACAGACGTTCACCTAGTACAGATGTTCACCCAGTACAAACGTTCACCCAGTACAGACGTTCACCAGTACAGACGTTCACCCAGTACAGACGTTCACCTAGTACAGACGTTCACCTGTACAGATGTTCAACCAGTACAGACCTTCACCCAGTACAGACGTTCACCCAGTACAGACGTTCACCTAGTACAGATGTTCACCCAGTAGAGACGTTCACCCAGTACAGACGTTCACCTAGTACAGACGTTCACCTAGTAGAGACGTTCACCTAGTACAGACGTTCACCTAGTACAGACGTTCACCTAGTACAGATGCTCACCTATACAGACGTTCACCTATAACAGACGTTTACCCAGTACAGACGTTCACCTAGTACAGACGTTCACCTAGTACAGACGTTCACCTAGTGAGACGTTTACCTAGTACAGACGTTCACCTAAGGCGTTCACCTAGTACAGACGTTCACCTAGTACAGACGTTCACCTAGTACAGACGTTCACCTAGTACAGACGTTCACCTAGTAGAGACGTTCACCTAGTACAGCGGTTCACCTAGTACAGACGTTCACCAGTACAAACGTTCACCTATTACAGACGTTCACCCAGTTCTGACGTTCACCTATTACAGACGTTCACTGTACAGACGTTCACCTATTCAGACGTTCACCCAGTACAGACGTTCACCTATACAGACGTTCACCTAGCAGACGTTCACCTATTACAGACGTTCACCTGTACAGACGTTCACCCTACAGACGTTCACCTATTACAGACGTTCACCGTACAGATGTTCACCCAGTACAGACGTTCACCTAGTACAGATGTTCACCCAGTTCAGACGTTCACCTAGTACAGACGTTCACCTAGTACAGACGTTCACCTAGTACAGACGTTCACCTATTACAGACGTTCACCTATTCAGACGTTCACCCACTACAGACGTTCACCTATTACAGACGTTCACCCAGTACAGATGTTCACCCAGTACAGACGTTCACCTGGTACAGACGTTCACCTAGTACAGACGTTCACCCAGTTCAGACGTTCACCTAGTACAGACGTTCACCTAGTACAGACGTTCACCCGTACAGACGTTCACCCAGTACAGACGTTCACCTAGTACAGACGTTCACCTATTACAGACGTTCACACAGTACAGACGTTACAGGTACAGACGTTCACCCAGTACAGACCTTCACCCAGTACAGACGTTCACCCAGTACAGACCTTCACCCAGTATAGACGTTCACCCAGTACAGACGTTCACCTGGTACGGACGTTCACCCAGTACAGACGTTCCCCAGTACCTACAGACGTTCACCGAGTACAGACGTTCACCGAGTACAGACGTTCACCCAGTACAGACGTTCACCTAGAACAGACGTTCACCTAGTACAGATGTTCACCCTGTACAGACGTTCACATAGTGCAGACGTTCACCCTGTACAGACGTTCACCTAGTACAGACGTTCACCCAGTCAGACGTTCACCTAGTACAGACGTTCACCTAGTACAGACGTTCACCTAGTACAGACGTTCACCTGGTACAGACGTTCACCCAGTACAGACGTTCACCCAGTACAGACGTTCCCCAGTACAGACGTTCACCTATTACAGACGTTCACCAGTACAGACGTTCACCCAGTACAGACGTTCACCCAGTACAGACGTTCACAATTTCAGACGTTCACCTATTACAGACGTTCACCTATTACAGACGTTCACCGAGTACAGACGTTCACCCAGTACAGACGTTCACCCAGTACAGACGTTCACCTTGTACAGACGTTCACCTAGTACAGACGTTCACCTAGCACAGACGTTCACCTAGTACAGATGTTCACCTAGTACAAACGTTCACCTTGCACAGACGTTCACCTAGTACAAACGTTCACCTAGTACAGGCGTTCACCTGGTATAAACGTTCACCTAGCACAGACGTTCACCTGGTACAGACGTTCACCAAGTATAAACGTTCACCTAATACAGACGTTCACCTAGTACAGACGTTCACCTAGTATAAACGTTCACCTAGCACAGACATTCACCTAGTATAAACGTTCACCTACTACAGACGTTCACCTAGTACAGACGTTCACCTAGTACAGACATTCACCTAGTACAGACGTTCACCTAGTACAGACGTTCTAGTACAGACATTAACCTAGTATAAACGTTCACCTAGTACAGACATTCACCTAGTATAAACGTTTACCTAGCACAGACGTTCACCTAGTATTCCGGCGTTCCCCTAGTACAGACATTAACCTAGTATAAACGTTCACCTAGTACAGACATTCACCTAGTATAAACGTTTACCTAGCAAAGACGTTCACCTAGTACAAACGTTCACCTAGTACAGACGTTCACCTAGTATTAACGTTCACCTAGCACAGATGTTCACCACAGACGTTCACCTAGTATAAACGTTCACCTTGCAAAGACATTCAACTAGTATAAACGTTCACGTAGCACAGACGTTCACCTAGTACAGATGTTCACCTAGTACAGACGTTCACCTAGTACAAACGTTCACCTAGTACAGACATTCACCAAGTACAGACGTTCACCTAGTTACGACGTTTCCCTAAATGGAACGTTACAACCAACCATTTGAAACAGGAAAGTTGGTCAGTGATAATTGAAATAAATTAGGATGATTAGGGAAGCAATTAAGACCTGCAGTTTACAACTTTTTGACCCCGACACCCTAAAGTGTGTTATGGAGCACCTTGAATACCTCCTGAGTTATGGTGGTGACAGTGACAGTTTGTGATATCTTGGTAGTTGTGCTGTTGACAGGTTACTACTACTACTACTACTACTACAACTACTACTACTACTACTTTTTTTTTTTTTTTTTTTTTAATCTGTTGTAATGGACCTGATCTTATTAACTTCTGCTGGTGTCCACTTCCTGTTGCATTCTGGGCTATTGGTGTGGTCAGTGAGGGCTGCCGTGAGCCATACTTATGTTCAGAGTCAGCAATCTCCCTGGATTAGTTAGTCCCATCCCTCCCAGTCTTGGTGGAAGTGTGTTAGTGCCTTTCTTACTGTTGTTTGTGTTTCTCACTAGTTTGGGAATGAACTTGACACTGATTGCTTCTTTCCAAAGGGTGAGGAGGGTCGATCTCAGGAGCCACCAGTTCAACGATGCTTGACTCATGGTGTGAATGCTGCATGTCAGTATGTGGCTCTGTGTTAGCAATCTCCGATAGACATGGATTTCGCTAACCCACTGTTCACCTTTCCCTACGTACTGGGTCTTGAAGTCCGTAGTGCCAATTACTGCGCTTCAGATGTTCTTGGGCCGTCCTTTAGTTATTTTGGACTCAATTGAAAACTCCACAGCCCGATCATAATGATCCTGCTTCACGATGAGTAAGGATTTGTATGCTTGGGTGGTACCCTTATTTGCACTTGTCACGGTCCTGCTCACTTTTGATGTCCTCCACTTTCTCTGCTCCTGTGAGGCTTCATCGCATATGCCACTTGGTTTCAATTCTAGTTATTTGCTACTTTATTTCTTGTTGGAGCACCTGATAGGCCCAAATTGCATACATTAAGACGCAATGGGGTCTCCCTGTGTTGTTCCCTCGGTCGACTGTAGATGGTATCACTCGTAGAGCCTTGTTGTTTACTACGTAGAGGTCTGAAGGATTCCTATACGAATTTTCAAATATACATCGCAAAGCTAGGACACTGATTCTGATACAGTAGCCGCCTTGCGGTTAAGCATGTTGAATGTGCTTAGCGATCCACCAGGAGAATGGCCTCACGTGCTGCTCAAATATCAATCTCATGGCGTGAATGGCTGCCCCCACCAGCCTGGTGGCCAGCACACACTTGTAGGTTCCCTGCTGCTGCCCTGACATCATCTCACCACCTCCATTATACACCTTTCCGATGATCCGCCTCAGCACTTCTACTCCTATAGGCTCCAGATCTGGTTTTTTCAGAGAACACAAGGCGCAGGCCGTCAGAGCTTGGAGGTGATGGCAGTGAAGAGGATGCAAGCTTTCTTGCAAGGGCGCAATGGCAGTGCAGAGATCGCTTGCTACAGGCCAAATCCTGTTTGTGCTGAGGATGGACTCTCTCCAAACTGTTTGCATCCAGACCTGAAGGGGCTGGCTCTGGCCTGAGTCTTCAGTGCCTTTTTTTTCCACACACCATCCTCTCCTGTTATTTTCAAACAGGACAGCGTTGGTGACAGCACCCTGGAGCCTGATGCTTCCTTCATCTTCGCTTATGTAGGGGGATGCTTTCTTCAATAAATAATGTCGCTCTGTTTAGTTGGGCATCACTTCCACCGAGGATTCATGTGTGAGATCCCACGCGAGAGACACTTTTCCCCACACGCATTTTGTTTCCAAATTGTCTTGCCACGTCATCGGTGTTTTGGTTTTCCTGTCACCTTTAGATTTTTAGTCTCTCCTGCAGTAATTCTTGCTTCACATAGAGATCATCTAGGGCCCCAGTCTGCCGTTAGATTGTCAACCTCTCTTCATTGCTGCTACATTTTCTTTGTGCTTAGCCTTTAGTGTGTCCTCTGACAAAATAGATGTGGTACATACAGTATTTAAAGAGCTAGGGGGCGAGGAAGTGGTCCTGGAGGTAATAGTCGAAGTGAGTCATCTCCCGAATCATTTCTTTTTTGTGGCCGCACACTTCTGGGTGGTTCAAATAAGTTATGACCACTTGACAATTTCTGAGTAGGTTTTGACCCATACGCCTGCATTTTTCCATCGATTAATATTCCACTGAGGCGGCTGTCTTCATTCTCTCAGGACACTCTGCTACTGAGGGAGCAGCATTTATACTTACATATCGGGTTGAGTAGACTCACTATCATTTCGATATCGGTAGTTGGGTCCCGGCGATGTCCACTGTGGCTGCCTGCTTTGGCTCCTCAGGACGTGGGTTCCTGGACACTTTGGTTCAGCTTTCCTGCACACATGAGTCGAAATATTTCGCACAAACACACTGCAGTTTAAGTTCAGCTAGCACAGACGCAGCAAGGAATGTTACCAGGCATAGTGGCCAGCACTAAGTGACGGTAACGTCCGCTCTTATCTGATTTAGTCCTAGCAAGATTATACTAAAGAGGGAAGGGCGGAGAGGGTGATAGGCTGGACTGGTGTGTCCAGGTAGTAGGGCATACGTGCGTGGGTGTGTAGGTTATCTCTCTATTAGCGACCATCCATATCAGAATGATATTGACTATGGACAAGAGTTTGTCACACCAGGTAACGTAGTATATATTTCTTGGCAATAAATAACCACTGTTTATATGGTCTTCACTGGTGTATATCAGTTACTACTAACTACTACTACTACTACTACTACTAATAATAATAATAATAATAAAATAATAATAATAATAATGATAATAATAATAATAATAATAGAAAATGCGATAAAATATCAGAATAAAATGTTCAGTAAAGTTGGCCATGAATGTAAAAATTAAGAAGTTTTCAAAACAAAACAAGAAAAGTAGTAATTTCAGATCTCGCTAAAGTTTGTAAGTAGAGTTAACAAGTAGGGTCGAAGGTATAAAAGTGTAATGCTCTTTAACTTGAGATGAGTGTTAAAAGCTATTAAGTGTTAAATGAACGTATCTAGTTAAGGTAGAGTCTCAGTGTAATGTTGTCTCCTAACTGGTGTTAAGTGAACGTATCTAGTTAAGGTAGAGTCTCAGTGTAATGTTGTCTCCTAACTGGTGTTAAGTGAACGTATCTAGTTAAGGTAGAGTCTCAGTGTAATGTTGTTCCTAACTGGTGTTAAGTGAACGTATCTAGTTAAGGTAGAGTCTCAGTGTAATGTTGTCTCCTAACTGGTGTATGAACGTATCTAGTTAAGTAGAGTCTCAGTGTAATGTTGTCTCCTAACTGGTGTTATGAACGTATCTAGTTAAGGTAGAGTCTCAGTGTAATGTTGTCTCCTAACTGGTGTTGAGTGAACGTATCTAGTTAAGGTAGAGTCTCAATGTAATGTTGTCTCCTAACTGGTGTTGAGTGAACGTATCTAGTTAAGGTAGAGTCTCAATGTAATGCCCTAACTGGTGTTGAGTGAACGTATCTAGTTAAGGTAGAGTCTCAATGTAATGTTGTCTCCCTAACTGGTGTTGAGTGAACGTGTCCTAGTTAAGGTAGAGTCTCAGTGTAATGTTGTCTCCAACTGGTGTTAAGTGAACGTATCTAGTTAAGGTAGAGTCTCAATGTAATGTTGTCTCCTAACTGGTGTTGAGTGAACGTATCTAATTAAGGTAGAGTCTCAATGTAATGTTGTCTCTAACTGGTGTTGAGGAACGTATCTAGTTAAGGTAGAGTCTCAGTGTAATGTTGTTCCCTAACTGGTGCTAAGTGAACGTATTTAGTTAAAGTGGAGTCTCAGTGTAATGTTGTCTCCTAACTGGTGTTAAGTGAACGTATCTAGTTAAGGTACAGTCTCAATGTAATGTTGTTCCTAACTGGGGTTAAGTGAACGTATCTAGTTAAGGTAGAGTCTCAGTGCCCCAGCACCACCGGGTAACAACTACCCGTACAGCTCTTGTAACCATTACCTGGTACAGCCTCTCCTGTAACAACCACCAGTACAACCCTCTACACCACTACCCGGTACAACCTCTCCCAACCACTACCCGGTACAGCCTCCTGTAACCACTCACCTGGTACAGCCTCTCCTGTAACCACTACCCGGCAGCCTCTCCGTAACAACTACCCAGTACAACCCTCTCCTGTAACCACTACCCGGCATCTCCTGTAACCACTACCTGGTACAACCTCCTGTAACCACCACCCTAAAAAGCCATCTCCAACAACTCACCCAGGCACAAATCTCCAATCCACACTAATTCGGTACAACCCTCCTAAATTACCACCCGGTACAGCCTCTCCTGTAACCACTCACCCGGTACAACCTCTGCTAACCACACACTACCCGGTACAACCTCCTGTAACAACTACCTGGTACAGCCTCCTGTAACGCCACTTCACCGGTACAACCTCTCCTGTAACAAATACCTGATACAACCTCCTTGTAACAACCATCTGCAACCTCTCCTGTAACAACCACCCAGGTACAACTCTCCTGTAACCACCACCCGGTACAACCTCTCCTGTAACAAATCACCCAGGTACAACCTCCCATAAACCCACTACCCGGTACAACCTCCTGTAACCACTACCTGTACAGCCTCCTGTAACCACCACCATACAACCTCTGCTGTAACCACTACACCTGGAAAACTTCTCCTGTAACAACCACCCGGTACAGCCTCTGTAACAACTACCCAGGTCCAACCCTCCTGTAACAACCACAGGTACAGCCTCTTGTAACCACTACCCGGTACAACCTCTCCTGTAACAACTACCGCACAACCTCTCTGTAACTACTACCCGGTACAGCCTCTCCTGTAACAACCACCCAGGTACACAACCTCCTATAACTACTACCCGGTACAGCCTCTCCTGTAACATCAACTACCCAGGTACAACCTCTCCTGTAACCACTACCCGGTACAACCTTCCTGTAACAACCACTCCAGGCACAACCTCTCCCTATAACCACTACCCGGTACAGCCTCCTGTAACCACTCACCTGGTACAACCCCTGCTGTAACCATTTCACCCGGTACAGCCTTCCTGTAACAACTACCCGGTACAGCCTCTCCTGTAACAACCACCCTTGGCACAACCTCTCCTGTAACAACTACCCGGTACAACCTCTCCTAACCACTACCCGTACAACCTCTCCGTAATAATCATCAGCAGCCTCCTGTAACCACACTACCCGGTACAAATCTCCTGTAACAACTACCCGGTACAACCCTCTCCCTGTAACCACTACCTCCGGTACAGCCCTCCTGTAAATAACTACCCAGGTACAGTCCTCTCCTATAACCACTACCCGGTACAGCCCTCCCCCACTGTGTAACAACTACCCAGGTACAACCTCCTGTAACCACTACCCGGTACAACCTCCGTAACAACTACCTGTACAACCTCTCCTATAACCACCACCCGGGTACAGCCCTCTGTAATCAACTACCTGGTACAGCCTCTCCTGTAACCACTACCCGGCACAACCTCTCTGGCTGTAACCACTACCCGGTACAACCTCTCCTGTAACCACTCACCCGGTACAACCTCCTGTAACAACTACCCAGGCACAACCTCCTATAACCACTACCCGGTACAGCCTCTCCTGTATCATCCACCCGGTACAGCCTCTCCTGTAACCACTACCCGGTACAACCTCTGCTGAAAATCCACCACTGGCATACAACCTCTCTCCTGTAACCACACTCATCGGCACAACCTCTCCTGTAACAACTACCAGGTACAACCTCCTCCTGTAACCACTACCCGGTACAACCCCTGCCAAAATAAATCACCCAGGTACAACTCCTCTCCTGTATCAACTACCCAGGTACAACCTCTCCTGTACAATCCGCCACCTGGTGCCAACCCCTGTAATTAACCACCTGTACAACCTCCTGTAACCACTTCATCTAAAAAGCAAACTTCAACAACTACCCGGTACAACCTTCTCCTGTAACAACTACCTGGTACAGCTTCTGTAACAATTCACCTGGTACAACTTTCCCTGTAATAAATCTACCTGGTACAACCTCCTGTAACAACTACCCGGTACAGCCTCTCCTGTAACAATCATCCACCAGGTACAGCCTCCTTGCAACCACTACCTCCGGCACAACCTTCTACAAATAACTACCCAGGTACAACCTCTCCTGTAACCACTCACCCGGTACAACCTCTCCTGTAACAACTACCCAGGTACAACCTCTCCTATAACCATTTCACCTTGCACAGCCTCTCCTGTAACAACTACCCGGTACAACCTCTCCTGTAACAACTACCCGGTACAACCTCTGCTGTAACCACTACCCGCACAACCTCCTGTAACAACTACCCGGTACAGCCTCTCCTGTAACAACTACTCCAGGCACAACCCTCCTGCAACAATCACCAGGCACAGCCTCCTGTAACCACTACCCGGTACAACCTCTCCTGTAACAACCACCGGTACAACCTCTCCTGTAACCACACTACCCGGTACAGCCCTCCCAAATAACCACCAGGTACAACCTCTCCCAAATCCACTACCCGGTACAGCCTCCTGCAACAAACCACCCAGTACCACTCTCCTGTAACCACTACCCGGTACAACCTCCTGCAGCTTCAACCACCAGGCACAACCTCTCTCCTATAACTATTTCACCAGCCTCTCCTGTAACCACCACCCGGTACAACCTCTGCTGTGAACCAGCTCACCCGGCACAACCTCTCCCAACAACTACCCGGTACAGCCTCCTGTAACAACTACTCCGGTACAATCCTCTCCTGTAACAACCACCTCGGTACAACTCCTCTCCTAAGTAACCACTACCCACAACCTCTCCTGTAATGAACTACCAGGTACAAAGCCCTCTGTAACCACCACCCGGCACAACCTCTCCTGTAAATAACCACCTGGTACAACCCTCTCCCAACCACCACCCGGTTCAGCTTCTCCTGTAACAACTACCCAGGCACAACCTTCTATAACCACTACCCGGTACAGCCCAGAACAACTACCCAGGTACAAATCCCTCTCTCAGAACGCATTTAACGGGTAATAAACCTCTGCTGTAATTCACTACCTGGTACAGCTTCTCCTGTAACCACCGGGTACAATCCCTCCTGTAACAACTACCCAGGTACAACCGGCAACCACTACCTGGCATGCCTCCTGTAACTACCTGTACAGCCTCTCAGTAACTACTCACCAAAACAACCTCTGTTGTAACCACTACCCGGTACAACCTCTCCTGTAACCACTCACCCGGTACAACCCCTCCTGTAACAACCACCCAGGTACAACCCTCCCATAACCACTACCCGCACAGCCTCTCCTTGCAACAACCACCCGGTACAGCCTCTCCTGTAACCACTACTCCGGTACAATCCTACAACCACCACCCGGTACAACCTCTCCTGTAACCACTACCCGGTACAACCTCTCTCCTGTAACACTACCCGGTACAGCCTCTCCTGTAACCACTACCCGGTAACCTCTTCAAGGTAACCACCACTACCCGGTACAACCCTCCTGTAACAACCACCCGGTACAGCCTCCTGTAACCACCACCCGGTACAACTTCTGCTGTAATCCACTACCCGGCACAACCTCCTGTAACATACCCGGTACAACCTCTCCTGTAACCAGCCACAATCTGGCACAGCCTCCTGTAACCACCACCCGGTACAACCTCTGCTGTAAATCCACTACCCGGCACAACCTCCTGCAACAACCACCCGGCACAGCCTCCTGTAACCACTACCCGGTACAACCTTCCCCTGTGTAACAACAATTCGATACAACCTCTCCTGTAACAACTACCTGGTACAACCTCCTGTAACAACCACCCAGGTACAACCTCCTGTAACCACTACCCGGTACAACCTCCTGTAACAACTACCCAGGTACAACCTCCTATAACCACCTTCACTCGGCACAAACCCTCTCCTGTAACCACTCACTCCGGTACAGCCTCCTCCTGTAACCACTACCTGGTACAAATCCTCTGCTGTAACCACTACCCGGTACAACCTCCTGTAACAACCACCCGGCAGCCTCCTGTAACAACCACCCAGGTACAACTCTCCTGTAACAACTACCAGGTACAGCCTCCTAACCACTACTCCAAACACAACCTCTCAGAACAAACTACCCGGTACAACCTCTCCTGTAACCACCACCCGGTACAGCCTCTCCTGTAACAATCACCCAGGTACAACCTCCTATAACCACCACCCGGTACAGCCTCTCCTGTAACAACCACCCAGGTACAACCTCTCCCAAAACTTTCACTACCCGGTACAACCTCCTGTAACAACTACTCCAGGCACAACCTCCTATAACCACTACCCGAAACAGCCTCCTGTAACCACTCACCCGGCACAACCCCCCAGCTGTAACCACTACCCGGTACAGCCTCCTCTGTAACAGCCCACTCCGGTACAGCCTCTCCTGCAACAACACCCGGTACAACCTCTCCCTGTAACAACCACCCGGTACAACCTCTCCTATAACCACCACCCGTGCCAACCTCTCCTGTAACAACTACCAGGTACAGCCTCTCCTGTAACCACTCACTCCGGTACAACTTCCGTAACAACCACCCGGTACAACCTCTCCTGTAACCACTACCCGGTACAGCCTCCTGTAACAACTACCCAGGTAATAACCTCTCTCCTATAACCACTACCCGGTACAGCCTCTACTGTAACAACTACCCAGGTGTCAACCTCTCCTGTAACCAATACCCGGTACACAAACTCCTGTAACAACTACCCAGGTACAACCTCTCCTATAACCATCACACCCGGTACAGCCTCCTGTAATATCCACCCGGTACAGCCTCTCCTGTAACCATCACCCGGTACAACCCTGCTAACCACTACCCGGTACAACCTCCCAACCACTACCCGGCAATAACCCTCCTGTAACAACCACCCAGGCACAACCTCTCCTATAACCACTACCCGGTACAGCCTCCTGTAATAACTACCCGGTAACAGCCTTCCTGTAACCATCTACCCGGTACAACCTCTGCTGTAACCACTACCCGGTACAACCTCTCCTGTAACCACTACCCGGTACAACCTTCCGTAATTAACTACCCAGGTACAACCTCCTGTAACCACTTACCCGGCACAACCCCTGCTGTAACAACTACCCAGGTACAACCCTCCTGTAACAACTACCCAGGTACAACCTCCTCCTGTAACAACCACCTCGGCACAACCTCTGCTGTAACAACTACCCAGGTACAACCTCTCCTGTAACCACCACTCCGGTACAACCTCTCCTGTAACAACTACCCGGTACAACCTCTCCTGTAACAACCACTCCGGCAGCCTCTCCTGCAACAACTACCCGGTACAACCTCTCCTGTAACAACCACCTGCACAACCTCTCCCCAAAATAACCACCCGGTACAGCCTCCTGTAACAACTACTCCAGGCACAGCCTCCTGTAAATCCACCACCCGGTACAACCTCTGCTGTAACAACTACCCAGGTACAACCTCTCCTGTAACCACCACCCGGTGTACAACCTCTCCTGTAACAACTACCCAGGTACAACCTCTCCTATAACCACTACCCGGTACAGCCTCCTGTAAACAACTACCGGTACAATCCTCCTGTAACAACTACCTGGGTACAACCTCTGCTGTAAACCACCACCCGGTACAACCTCCTGTAACAACCACCCGGCACAGTTTCTCCTGTAACAACCACTCCAGGTACAACCTCTCCTGCAAACAACTACCAGGCAGGCCAGCCCTCCAGTAACCACTACCCGGTACAACCTCTCCTGTAACAATCCACCCGGTACAACCTCTCTCCTTAAAACCACTACCCGGTACAGCCTCTCCTGTAACAACCACCAGGTACGTAACCTCTCCTGATGACTACCCGGTACAACCTCTCCTGTAACAACCACCAGGTACAACCCTCCTATAACCATTTCACCGGGTACAGCCTCCTGTAACCACTACCCGGTACAACCCCGCTGTAACCACCACCCTGGTACAACCTCTCCCTGTAACAACCACCCGGTACAGCCTCTCCTGTAACAACTACCCGCATAACCTCTGTAACAACTACCCGGAAGTACAACCCTCCCATAACCACACTACCCGGCACAACCTCTCCCTGTAACAACTACCAGGTGCCAGCCTCTGTAACCACTACCCGGTACAACCCTCCCTGTAACAACTTACCCGCATAACCTCTCCTGTAACCACTACCCGGTTCAGCCTCCCTAACCACCCAGGTACAACCTCCTATAACCACTGCCTGGTACAGCCTCTCTCCTGCAACAACCACCCAGGTACAACCCTCCTGTAACCACCACCTGGTACAACCCTCTGCTGTAACCACTACCCGGTACAGCTCTCCTGTAACCACTCAACGTGCCAACCTCCTGTAACAACTACCCAGGTACAACCTCTATAACCACTACCCGGTACAGCCTCCTGTAACACCACCCCAGACAGCCTCCTAACCACTACCCGGTACAACCTCTGCTGTAACCACTACCTGGTACAACCTCTCCTGTAACCACTACCCGGTACAACCTCCTGTAACAACCACCAGGTACAACCTCCTATAACCACTACCCTTGCACAGCCTCCTAACTACCCGGCACAGCCTCTCTCCTGTAACCACTACCCGGTACAACTCTGCTGTAACCACTCACCCGGCACAACCTCTCCTGTAACAACTACCCGGTACAACCTCCTGTAACAACTACCCAGGTACAACCTCTCCTGTAACAACTACCCGGTACAACCTCTCCTGTAACAACTACCCGGTACAACCTCTCCTGTAACAATACTCCGGTACAACCTCCTGTAACCACTACCCGGTACAACCTCCTGTAACAACCACCCAGGTATAACCTCTCTCCTGTAACCACTACCCGGTACAGCCTCTCCTGTAACCACTACCCGGTACAACCTCCTGTAACAACTACCCAGGTATACCTCTCCTGTAACCACTACCCGGTACAACCTCTCCTGTAACAACTACCCAGGTATAACCTCTCCTATAACCACTACCCGGTACAGCCTCCTGTAACCACTACCCAGGTACAACCCTCCTGTAACAACTACCCGCAAACCTCCTGTAACAACTACCCGGTACAACTTCCTGTAACAACTACCCGGTACAACCTCTCCTGTAACCACTACCCGGTACAACCTCTCCTGTAACAACTACCCAGGTCAACCTCCTGTAACAACTACCCAGGTATAACCTCTCCTATAACCACTACCCGGTACAGCCTCTCCTGTAACCACTACCCAGGTACAACCTCTCCTGTAACAACTACCCGGTACAACCTCTCCTGTAACAACCACCCGGTACAACCTCTCCTGTAACAACTACCCAGGTACAACCTCCCTGTAACCACTACCCGGTACAACCTCTCCTGTAACAACTACCCGGTACAACCTCTCCTGTAACAAATACCCGGTACAACCTCTCCTGTAACCACTACCCGGTACAACCTCTCCTGTAACAACTACCAGGTATAACCTCTCCATAACCACTACCCGGTACAGCCTCTCCTGTAACAACTACCCGGTACAACCTCTCCTGTAACAACTACCCGGTACAGCCTCCTGTAACAACTACCCAGGTACAACCTCTCCTGTGAACCACTACCCAGGTACAACCTCTCCTGTAACCACTCACCGGTACAACCTCTCCTAACCACTACCCGGTACAACCTCCTGTAACAACTACCCGGTACAGCCTCCTGTAACAACCACCCAGGTACAACCTCTCCTAACAACTACCCGGTACAGCCTCCTATAACCACTACCCGGTACAGCCTCTCCTATAACCACTACCCGGTACAGCCCTCTCCTGTAACAACCACCCGGTACAACCTCTCCTGTAACCACTACCCAGGTACAACCTCTCCTGTAACCACTACCCGGTACAACCTCTCCTGTAACCACTCACCCGGTACAACCTCCTGTAACAACTACCCGGTACAACCTCTCCTGAATAACCACCAGGTATAACCTCTCCTATAACCACTACCCGGTACAACCTCTCCTGTAACAACTACCCAGGTATAACCCTGCTGTAACAACTACCCAGGTACAGCCTCCTGTAACAACTACCAGGTACAACCTCCTGTAACCACTACCCGGTACAACCTCTCCTGTAACAACTACCCAGGTACAACCTCTCCTGTAACCACTACCCGGTACAACCTCTGCTGTAACAACTACCCAGGTACAACCTCTCCTGTAACAACTACCCGGTACAACCTCTCCTGTAACCACTACCCAGGTACAACCTCCTGTAACAACCACCCGGTACAACCTCTGCTGTAACAACTACCCGGTACAACCTCTCCTGTAACAACTACCCAGGTACAACCCTCCTGTTACAACTACCCGGTACAACCTCTGCTGTAACAACTACCCAGGTACAACCTCCCTGTCCACTACCCGGACAACCTCTCCTGTAACAACTACCCAGGTACAACCTCCTGTAACCACTACACGGTACAACCTCTCCTGTAACAACTACCCAGGTATAACCTCTCCTATAACCACTACCCGGTACAGCCTCCTGTAACAACTACCCGGTACAACTTCCTGTAACAACTACCCGGTACAACCCTGCTGTAACCACTACCCGGTACAACCTCTCCTGTAACCCTCACCCGGTACAGCCTCTCCTGTAACAACTACCCAGGTACAACCTCCTGTAACCACTACCCGGTACAACCTCTCCTGTAACCACTACCCGGTACAGCCTCCTGTAACCACTACCCGGTACAGCCTCCTGTAACCACTACCCGGCACAAGCCTCCTGTAACCGCTACCCGGTACAGCCTCTCCTGTAAACAACTACCCAGGTACAACCTCTCTGTAACCACTACCCGGTACAACCTCCTGTAACCACTACCCGGTACAGCCTCTGTAACCACTACCCGGTACAGCCTCCTGTAACCACTACCCGGTACAGCCTCTCCTGTAACCACTACCCGGTACAGCCTCCTGTAACCACTACCCGGTAGAGCCTCCCTGTAACCACTACCCGGTACAACCTCTCCTGTAACAACTACCCGGTACAACCTCTCCTGTAACCACTACCCGGTACAACCTCTCTCCTGTAACCACTACCCGGTACAACCTCTCCTGTAACCACTACCCGGTACAGCCTCTCCTGAAACCACTACCCGGTACAACCTCTCCTGTAACCACTACCCGGTACAGCCTCCTGTAACAACTACCCGGTACAGCCTCTCCTGTAACCACTACCCGGTACAACCTCTCCTGTAATCACTACCCGGACAGCCTCTCCTGTAACAACTACCCAGGTACAACCTCTCCTGTGACCACTACCCGGTACAGCCTCCTATAACCACTACCCGGTACAGTCTCTTTTGTAACCACTCACCCGGTACAGCCTCCCTGTAACAACTACCCGGTACAACCTCTCCTGTAACAACTACCCGGTACAGCCTCCTCTAACAACTACCCGGTACAGCCTCTTCTGTAACCACTACCCGGTACAGCCTCCTGTAACAACCACCCGGTACAACCTCTCCTGTAACCACTACCCGGTACAGCCTCTCCTGTAACCACTCACTGGTACAGCCTCCTGTAACCACTACCGGTACAACCTCTCCTGTAACCACTACCCGGTACAGCCTCTCCTGCAACCACTACCCGGGACAGCTCTCCTACAACCACTACCCGGTACAGCCTCCTATAACCACTATGCGGTACAGCCTCCTGTAACCACTACCCGGTACAGCCTCCTACAACCACTACCCGGTACAGCCTCCTATAACCACTACGCGGTACAGCCTCCTGCAACCACTACCCGGTACAGCCTCCTCCCACAACCACTACCCGGTAAAGCCTCCTGTAACCACTACCCGGTACAGCCTCCTGTAACCACTACCCGGTACAGCCTCCCGTAACCACTCACCCGGTACAGCCTCCTGTAACCACTACCCGGTACAGCCTCCTGCAACCACTACCCGTACAGCCTCTTCTGTAACCACACCCGGTACAGCGTCTCCTGTAACCACTGCCCGGTACAGCTTCTTCTGTAACCACTACCCGGTACAACCTCTCCTGTAACCACTACCCGGTACATCCTCTCCTGTAACCACTACCCGGTACAGCCTCTTCTGTAACACTTACCCGGTACAGCCTCCTGTAACCACTACCCGGTACAGCCTCCTGTAACCACTACCCGGTACAGCCTCTCCTGTAACCACTACCCGGTACAGCCCTCCTGTAACCACTACCCGGTACAGCCTCTTCTGTGCTCACATAAACCACGAGGGTGGTAGTTGGGAAAATTCATAAATTTCTATTATAAAATATAGAGGCTTAGACACACACACACACACACACACACCACACACACACACACTTTGTTTTTGAGTGGGCATTTGCCAGTATCTATCAGTAAATTGGTCCATAGTAATTTGGCAATATGAGGACCTCCTCTACATCACACTGCTTGGTGAGCTTCTGATTTTCTGCACAAAAACTTGAGAAACGTAAGACATCACTGGCCGTTGCCCTTGTGGACTTCAGAAGGCCTTTGACCTTGTTGATCACTGCACTGTTATTAACGGCTATTGCACTTGGCTGCCACCAACCTGGTCTCATGGCTCACTGATTTCTTGAGTGGACGTCGCCAGGCAGTGAGGTATCGGGCTTGGTCTCTACATTCCAACACTCACCTGCGGTGTTCCCCAGGGGACCAAGATGGGACCACTGTGCTTCCTCATCCTGATCAACGACGCTCTATCAGACACTCCTCACAGGTGGAAGTACATGGATGACTGCACTGTGGGTTTCAGTGGACAACACCCCACCAGACTACTCATCGCTACAAGGCATGGACTACGGAGAACAAGTTCACCATCAACCACACCAAAACCGTAGTCATGCACATCAATGCCGCCACCACTCCAGTGCAAGCCCCAGCAGTCACAGTGGGTGCCCATCCTCCAGCTGGCAGTCTGCCAAATTCCTGGTGTAACTATAGACAACAAACTTGACTGGAAGGCCCATGTAAATAACACAGTCAAGGCAGCCTCGTACCGTCTCTACATGCTACGACGACTTAGGTCACTTGGGACACCCAAGCCAGAGCTGAGGACTATCTACATAACGCCTTTATTTTCCCCAAACTAACGTATGCGTCACCAGCCTGGTCGTCTTCTCAACTCCACCCAACAACGTCAGCTAGAGAAGGTACAGAAAAGGGCCTGCAGAATCATGCTCGGCGCAGAATACCCGGCTACACCAACGCTCTCTCCACCCTGAAAATGCTATCCTCAGTGACCCCACCACCAAGCACTGGAAAGGTTTGGCAGTGGACTACTGCACCATCCTCGCCATCGCCACCTCCCTGCCACCTGCAGCCCCCACCCAACTCTGCAGTCCGCCACTACAACAAAATTCAGCCCATAAGAGCCCGCACCGATAGATATAAGAATAGCACCATCCCATCTATTGTTAAAATAATAAACAACTCCTGATTTATGTACTGTACAGCCCTGTAAATGTATTCAATGCATATTATATCATTATGTCTAAATTAAATGTAAGTTCATATTTTCAGCCACCGCTGCAACTCTATTAATAAACCGTTTATTATATATTATTATACACACACACACACACACACACGCACACACGCACACGCACACACACGCACGAACACGCACACGCACACACACGCACACACATTAATATTTATGGCCTGACTCTGTTATTTTACTTTAGTTAACTCCGCCTTTTCCTGACCTGAATCATAGTGTGTTGCCTCAGAGAAGAAATATTTCACACTTATTTGTTGTTGTTGTTGTTGTTGTTGTTGTTGTAATTGTGTTGTTGTTGTTATTGTTGTTGTAATGGTGTGCGTTGTTGTTGTTGTTGTTGTTGTTGCTGTTGTTGTAATGGTGTTGTCATTGTTGTTGTTGTTGTTGTAATGGTGTTGTTGTTGTAATGTGGTTCTTGATGTCGTAATGGTGTTGTCATGTTGTTGTTGTTGTTGTTGTACGGTGTTGTTGTTGTAATGTTGTTGTTGTTGATGCTGTTGTTGCTGTAATGGTGTTGTTGTTGTTGCATTTTGTTGTGTTGCTGTTGCTGTTGGTGTATTGTTGCATTGTTGTTGTTGTTGCTGTTGTAATGGTTGCTGTTGCTGTTGGTTGCTGTAATGGTGTTGTTGCTTGTTGTTGCTTGCTGTAACTGGGTGTTGTTGCTGCTTGCTTGCTGCTTGCAAATGGGTGCTGCTTGTTGTTGCTGTTGTTGGTTGTTGTTGCTTGCTGCTGTAATGGTGTTGTTGCTGCTGTTGCTGTTGTAAATGGTTGTTGCTGCTGTTGCTGCTGTTGCTGTAATGGTTGTTGCTTGCTGCTGTTGCTGCTGCTGCTGCTGTTGTTGCTGTATTGCTGTTGCTGCTTGCTAGTTGTTGTTGTTGCTTTTGCAATGTTGTTGTTGTTGTTGTTGTTGCTTGCTGTAATGGTGTTGTTGTTGCTGTTGCTGTAATGGTGTTGTTGTTGCTTGTTGTTGTAAATTTAGTGCTGTTGCTGTTGTTGTTGTTGTTGCAATTGGTGTTGTTGTTGTTGTTGTTGTTGTAATGGTGTTGCTGTTGTTGTTGTTGTTGTTGTTGTAACGGTGTTGTTGTTGCTGTTGTTGCTGTTGCATTGTTGTTGTTGTTGTTGTTGTTGTTGTGATTGTTGTTGTTGTTGTTGTTGCTGTTGTGTTGTTGTTGTTGCTGTTGTTTTTGTAATGCTGTTGCTGTTGTAACGGTGTTGCTTGTTGTTGTTGCTGTTGTTTTGCAATGTTGTTGTTGTTGTTGTTGTTGTTGCTTGTCGTAATGGTGTTGTTGTTGGGTTGCTAGTGCTGTTGTTGTTGTTGTTGCTGTTGTAATGGTGCTGTTGCTTGTTGTTGTTGCTGTTGCTGTTGTCGCAATGGTGTTTGCTGTTGCTGGTTGTTGTTGTTGTTGTTGTTGCTGTTTGTGTTGTTGTTGCTGCTGTTGTTGCCGCAATGGTGTTGCGTTGTTGTTGTTGTTGTTGTTGTTGTTGTTGTTGTTGTTGTGTTGTTGTTGCCTTGTTGTTGTTGCATTGTTGTTGCTGATGTAGTTGTTGTTGTTGCTGTGGTGTTGCTGTTGCTGTTGTTGTTGCTGTTGCTGTGTTGTTGTTGCTGTTGTAATGGTGTTGTTGTTGTTGTTGTTTTGCAATGCTGTTGCTGTTGCTGATGTTGTTGTTGCTGTTGCTGCTGTTGGTTGTTGCTGTTGTTGTGTTGCTGTTGCTGTTGCTGGTTGTTGTTGTTGTTGTTGCTTGTGTTGTTGTTGTTGTTGTTTTTTTGTAATGTTGTTGTTGTTGATGTTGTTGCTGTTGTTGTTGTTGGTTGTTGCGTTGTTGTTGTTGTTGCTGTTGTTGTTGTTGTTGTTGGTTGTTGTTGTTGTTGTTGTTGCTGTGTTGTTGTTGTTGTTGTTTTTGCTTTTGTAATGTTGTTGTTGTTGTTGCTGTTGTTGTTGTGGGTATTGTCGCTGTTGTTGTGTTGTTGTTGTTGTTGTGTTGTTGTTGCATTGTTGTTGCTGTTGTTGTTGTTGTTTTTGCAATGTTGCTGTTGTTGTTGTTGTTGCTGTTTTGCAATGTTGTTGTTGTTGGTGTTGTTTAATGGTGCTTGCTGCTGTTGTTGCTGTAAATGGTGTTGTTGCTGTGTTGTTGCTTGTTGCTGTTGTTGTTGTTGTTATGGTGCTGCTGTTGCTGTTGCTGTAAGGTGTTGTTGTGTTGCTGTTGCGTTGCTGTGCTGTGTGCTGTTCCGTGCTGCTGTTGCTGTTGCTGTTGTTGTTGCGTGTTGTTGTTGCTTGCTGTTGTTGCTGTGTTGTTGCTGTTGCTGTGTTGTTGTTGTTGTTGTTGTTGTTGTTGTGTTGTTGCTGTTGTTGTTGTGTTGTTGTTGTTGTTGTTGCTGTAATGGTGTTGCTGTTGTTGTTGTTGTTGTTGTATTGTTGCTGTTGTTGTTGCTGTAAATGGTGTTGTTGTTGCTGCTGTTGCTGTTGCATTGTTGTTGCTGTTGCTGTAATGGTGTTGTTGTTGTTGTTGTTGCTGTTGCTGTTGTTGTTGTATTGTTGTTGTTGTTGTTGCAATGGTGTTGTTGCTGTTGTTGCTGTTGCTTGCTGTATTGTTGCTGTTGTTGTTGCAATGGTGTTGGTTGTTGCTGTTGTTGTTGCTTGCATTGTTGTTGTTGTTGCTGTAATGGTGTTGTTGCTGTTGCTTGCTTGCTGTTGCTGTCGCTGCTGTTGTTGCTGCAACGGCGTTGCTGTTGCTAAGCTTGCAATGGTGTTGCTGTTGTTGTTGTTGTTGCTGTTGTTGCTGCTTTGCGTTGCTGTGGTGCTGTTGTTGTAATGGTGTTGCTGTTGCTGTTGCATTGTTGTTGTTGCTGTTGTTGCATTGCTGTTGTTGTTGCTGTTGTTGCTGCTGTTGTGGCTGTTGCTGCTGATGTTGCTGTTGCTGTGCTGTTGCTGTGTTGCTGTTGCTGCTGTTGCTGCTGTGTTGCCGTTGTTGTTGCTGTTGCTGTAATGGTGTTGCTGTTGCTGTTGCTGTAATGGTGCTGGTTGTTGCTGTTGTTGTTGCTGTTGTTGGTTGCAATGCGTTGTTGTTGTTGCTGTAAACGGCGTTGTTGCTGTTGTTGCATTGCTGTTGCTGTTGTAACGGTGTTGCTGTTTGTTGCTTTGTATTGTTGCTGTTGCTGTTGTTGCTGGTTAAGCTGTAATGGTGTTGTTGTTGCTGTAATGGTGTTGTTGTTGTTGTTGTATTGTTGTTGTTGCTGTTGTAATGGTGTTGCTGTTGTTGCTGTATTGTTGCTGTTGCTGTTGTAATGGTGTTGTTGTTGCTGTTGCTGTTGTTGTAATGGTGTTGTTGTTGTTGTTGTAATGGTGTTGTTGTTGTTGCTGTATTGTTGTTGCTGTTGTTGTAATGGGTGCTGTTGTTGCTTGTTGCATTGTTGCTGTTGTTGTTGCTGTATTGTTGTTGCTGTTGTGCAATGGCGTTGTTGCTGTTGTTGTATTGTTGTTGTTGTTGTTGTTGTATTGCTGTTGCTGTTGCTGTTGTATTGTTGCTGCTGTTGCCGTTGCTTTGCTGGTTGTTGCTGCTGTTGCTGCTATGCAGGTGCTGTTGTTGCTGCTGTAATGTTGCTGTTGTTGCTGTTGCCGTAATGGTGTTGCTGTTGCTGTTGCTGTTGCTGCTGCTGTTTGCTGCTGTTGCATTGTTGCTGTTGTTGCTGTAATGGTGTTGTTGCTGTTGCTGTTGCTGTTGCTTCGTTGTTGTAAATGCGTTGTTGTTGTTGGTAATGGCGGTTGTTGCTGTTGCTGTAATGGTGTTGTTGTTGTTGTTGTTGTTGCTTGTTGTATTGTTGCTGTTGTTGCTGTAATGGTGTTGTTGTTGTAATGGCAAGTTGTTGTTGCTGTTACGTTGTTAGCTGTTGCTGTTGCATTGCTGTTGTTGCTGTTGCTGTTGTTGCTGTTGCTGTGGCTGTTGCTGTTGCTGTTGCTGGGTGGCTAGCGTTGCTGCTGTGCTGTTGTTGCTGCTTGCTGTTGCTGTTGCTGGTGCTGTGTTGCTGCTGCTGTTGCTGTTGTTGTTGCTGCTGTTGCTGTAATGCTGTGTTGTTGTTGCTGTTGTTGCAATGGTGTTGCTGTTGTTGCTGTTGTTGTTGTTGCTGTTGTTGTAATGGTGCTGTTGCTGTTGTTGTAATGGTGTTGTTGTTGCTGTATTGTTGTTGCTGTTGTAATGGTGTTGTTGTTGTTGTTGCATTGCTGTTGCTGTTGTTGTTGTTGCTGTTGTAATGGTGTTGTTGTTGTTGTAATGGTGTTGTTGTTGTTGTTGCATTGTTGTTGTTGTTGCTGTAATGGTGTTGCTGTTGTGTTGTATTGTTGCTGCTGCTTGCTGTAATGGTGTTGTTGTTGTTGCTGTTGTTGTTGTAATGGTGTTGTTGTTGTTGCTGTAATGGTGTTGTTGTTGTTGCTGTATTGTTGTTGTTGCTGTAATGGTGTTGTTGTTGCTGTTGTATTGTTGCTGTTGTTGTTGCTTGTATTGTTGCTGTTGTTGTAATGGTGTTGTTGTTGTTGTTGTATTGTTGTTGTTGTTGCTGTTGTATTGTTGCTGTTGTTGTTGTTGTATTGTTGTTGTTGTTGTTGCTGTTGTTGGGTTGTTGTTGTTGTTGTTGTAATGGTGTTGTTGCTGTTGCTGTAATGTTGTTGTTGTTGTCGTAATGGTGTTGTTGTTGTTGTTGCTGTATTGTTGTTGTTGTTGTGTTGTTGTTGCTGTTGTTGTAATGGTGTTGTTGTTGCTGTTGTATTGTTGTTGCTTGTTGCTGCATTGTTGTTGCCGTATCGTTGTTGTTGCTTGCTGTTGTTGCTGTTGTTGCTGCTGTTGTTGTATTGTTGTTGCTGTAATGTTGTTAAGCGTTGCTGTTGTTGCTGTTGTTGCTGTATTGTTGTTGCTGTAATGTTGTTGTTGTTGTTGTTGTTGTTGTTGTTGTTGTAATGGTGTTGTTGTTGTTGTTGTTGTTGTTGTCAGTAATGGTGTTGTTGTTGTTGTTGTCGTAATGGTGTTGTTGTTGTTGTTGTAATGGTGTTGTTGTTGTTGTTGTTTTTGTTGTAATGGTAGAGGTGTGTGACTGTGGAGAGGTGTGTGAGAGGTGTGACTGTGTGTGAGGTGTGTGGAGGTGTGTGTGAGAGGTGTGGACTGTGTGTGAGAGGTGTGACTGTGTGTGAGAGGTGTGTGAGAGGTGTGACTGTGTGGGAGAGGTGTGTGGAGAGGTGTGACTGTGTGAGAGGTGTGTGTGTGGGAGGTTGCTGTTGTTGCTGTTGCTGTGGCTGTTGCTGTTGCTGTGGCTGGGTGGCCAGCGTTGCTGCTGTGCTGTTGCTGCCGCTTGCTGTTGCTGTTGCTGGTGCTGTGTTGCTGCTGCTGTTGCTGTTGTTGTTGCTGCTGTTGCTGTAATGCAGTGTTGTTGTTGCTGTTGTTGCAATGGTGTTGCTGTTGTTGCTGTTGTTGTTGTTGTTGTTGTTGTAATGGTGCTGTTGCTGTTGTTGTAATGGTGTTGTTGTTGCTGTATTGTTGTTGCTGTTGTAATGGTGTTGTTGTTGTTGTTGCATTGCTGTTGCTGTTGTTGTTGTTGCTGTTGTAATGGTGTTGTTGTTGTTGTAATGGTGTTGCTGTTGTTGTTGCATTGTTGTTGTTGTTGCTGTAATGGTGTTGCTGTTGCTGTTGTATTGTTGCTGCTGCTTGCTGTAATGGTGTTGTTGTTGTTGCTGTTGTTGTTGTAATGGTGTTGTTGTTGCTGCTGTAATGGTGTTGTTGTTGTTGCTGTATTGCTGTTGTTGCTGTAATGGTGTTGTTGTTGCTGTTGCATTGTTGCTGTTGTTGTTGCTTGTATTGTTGCTGTTGTTGTAATGGTGTTGTTGTTGTTGTTGTATTGTTGCTGTTGTTGCTGTTGTATTGTTGCTGTTGTTGTTGTTGTATTGTTGTTGTTGTTGTTGCTGTTGTTGCGTTGTTGTTGTTGTTGTTGTAATGGTGTTGTTGCTGTTGCTGTAATGTTGTTGTTGTTGTCGTAATGGTGTTGTTGTTGTTGTTGCTGTATTGTTGTTGTTGTTGTGTTGTTGTTGCTGTTGTTGTAATGGTGTTGTTGTTGCTGTTGTATTGTTGTTGCTGGGTTGCTGCATTGTTGTTGCCGTGTCGTTGTTGTTGCTAAGCTGCTGTTGCTGTTGTTGCTGCTGTTGCTGTACTGTTGTTGCTGTAATGTTGTTAAGCGTTGCTGTTGTTGCTGTTGTTGCTGTATTGTTGTTGCTGTAATGCTGTTGTTGTTGCTGTTGTTGCTGTTGTTGTTGTAATGGTGCGTTGTTGTTGTTGCTGTTGCTGTTGTCACGTAATGGTGTTGCTGTTGTTGTTGCTGTCGTAATGGTGTTGTTGTTGTTGTTGTAATGGTGTTGTTGTTGTTGTTGTTTTTCGTTGTAATGGTAGAGGTGTGTGACTGTGGAGAGGTGTGTGAGAGGTGTGACTGTGTGTGAGGTGTGTGGAGGTGTGTGTGAGAGGTGTGGACTGTGTGTAGAGAGGTGTGACTGTGTGTGAGAGGTGTGTGAGAGGTGTGACTGTGTGGGAGAGGTGTGTGGAGGAGGTGTGACTCTGTGAGAGGTGTGTGTGTGGGAGGTGTGTGAGAGGTGTGACTGTGTGTGAGAGGGGTGAGGTGTGACTGTGTGTGAGAGGTGTGGACTGTGGGAGAGGTGTGTGAGAGGTGTGACTGTGTGGGAGAGGGAGAGGGACTGTGTGTGAGAGAGGTGTGGACTGTGTGGGGAGAGGTGTGTGGGAGGTGACTGTGTGTGAGAGGTGTGTGTGAGAGGTGTGACTGTGTGGGAGAGGTGTGTGAGACGTGTGACTGTGTGGGAGAGGTGTGTGAGAGGTGTGTGAGAGGTGTGGGACTGTGTGTGAAAAGTGTGTGTGAGAGGTGTGGACTGTGTGTGAGAGGTAAGAGAGGTGTGACTGTGTGGGAGAGGTGTGTGAGAGGTGTGGACTGTGTGTGAGAGGTGTGACTGTGTGGGAGAGGTGTGTGAGAGGTGTGACTGTGTGTGAGAGGTGTGCAGTGAGAGGTGTGGACTGTGTGGGAGAGGTGTGAGAGGTGTGTGGAGAGGTGTGACTGTGTGTGAGAGGTGTGTGAGAGGGGTGTGTGAGAGGGGGTGTGACTGTGTGTGTGAGAGGTGTAAGGAGAGGTGTGGACTGTGTGAGAGGTTTGTGAGAGGTGTGTGAGAGAGGTGTGACTGTGTGGGAGAGGTGTGGACTGAGTGCGAGAGGTGTGTGAGAGGTGTGTGTGAGAGGTGTGGACTGAGTGTGAGAGGGTGTGTGAGAGGTGGACTGTGGGAGAGGTGTGGTGGGAGGGGTGGACTGTGTGGGAGAGGTGTGTGAGAGGTGTGACTGTGTGGGAGAGGGTGTGAGAGGTGTGACTGTGGGAGAGGTGTGACTGTGTGGGAGAGGTGTGTGAGAGAGATGTGACTGTGTGGGAGAGGTGTGTGAGAGGTGTGGACTGTGTGAGAGGTGTGTGGGAGGTGTGACTGTGTGGGAGAGGTGAGAGGTGTGACTGTGTGACAGGTGTGTGAGAGGTGTGACTGTGTGGGAGAGGTGTTTGGGAGGTGTGTGGAGAGGTGTGGACTGTGTGGGAGAGGTGTGTGTGAGAGGTGTGACTGTGTGGGAGAGGAGTGTGAGAGGACTGTGTGGGAGAGGTGTGTGAGAGGTGTGTGATCAGGTGGGAGAGGTGTGTGAGAGGTGTGACTGTGTGTGAGAGGTGTGAGAGGTGTGACTGTGTGTGTGAGAGGTGTGAGAGGGGTAAGGAGAGGGGTGTGGACTGTGAGAGGTGTGTGAGAGGGGTGTGAGAGGTGTGACTGTGTGGGAGAGGTGGGTGTGAGAGGTGTGACTGTGTGGGAGAGGTGTGAGGAGGTGACTGTGTGTGAGAGGGGTGTGAGAGGTGGACTGTGTGGGAGAGGGGTGAGAGGTGTGGACTGTAAGGCAGAGGTGTGTGAGAGGTGTGAGAGTGTGGACTGTGTGTGAGAGGTGTGCAGAGGAGTGTGAGAGGTGAGAGGTGTGTGAGAGGTGTGTGTGAGAGGTGTGGAGTGTGTGTGAGAGGTGTGAGAGGTGTGTGAGAGTGTGATTGTAGTGAGAGGGTGTGAGAGGTGTGGACTGTGTGGGAGGGAGGTGGAGAGGTGACTGTGTGTGAGAGGTGTGTGAGAGGTGTGACTGTGTGAGAGGTGTGTGAGAGGTGTGTGAGAGGTGTGGACTGTGTGGGCAGAGGTGTGTGGAGAGGTGTGTGAGGAGGTGTAACCTGTGTGAGAGGTGGGAGAGGGTGTAGAGGTGTGTGTGAGGAGGTGGACTGTGTGAGAGGTGTGAGGAGGTGTGAATTAGTGTGGGGAGGAGGTGTGTGAGAGGTGTGGGATCAGGTGGCAGAGGTGTGTGTGAGGAGGTATGTGAGAGGTGTGTGAGAGGTGCAACTGTGTGGGAAAGAGGAGGTGTGTGAGAGGGGGTGACTGTGTGGGAGAGGTGTGTGAGAGGTGTGACTGTGTGGGAGAGGGAGTGAGAGGTGTGTGTGAGAGAGTGTGAGAGGTGTGTGAGAGGTGTGTGAGAGGTGTAATTGTGTGTGAGAGGAGTGTGAGAGGAGGTGAGAGGTGTGTGAGAGGTGTGACTGTGTGGGAGAGGAGGTGAGAGGTGTGAGAGGAGTGACTGTGTGTGAGAGGAGTGTGAGAGGAGTGTGAGAGGTGTGAGAGGTAAAAGGGAGAGGTGTGTGTGAGAGGTGTGAGGTGTGTAGAGGTGTGTGAGGAGGGGTGTGTGAGAGGGGTGCACTGTGTGAGAGGGGTGTGAGAGGGGTGTGAGAGGTGTGACTGTGTGGGAGAGAGGTGTGAGAGGTGTGACGGTGTGAGAGGTGTGGAGAGGTGTGACTGTGGAGAGGTGTGTGAGAGGTGTGTGAGAAGTGCACTGTGTGGCAGAGGTGTGTGAGAGGTGTGTGAGAGGTGTGAGAGGTGTAACTGTGTGGGAGAGGTGTGTGTGTGAGAGGTGTGTGGGAGAGGGGTGTGACTGTGTGGAGAGGGTGGGAGAGGTGACTGTGTGGGAGAGGTGTGTGGAGAGGTGTGACTGTGTGGCAGAGGTGTGTGAGAGGTATGTGAGAGTAGAGGTGTAACTGTGTGGGAGAGGTGTGTGTAGAGGTGTGTGAGAGGTGTGACTGTGTGGGAGAGGTGTGTGAGAGGTGTGGACTGTGTGGGAGAGGGTGAGAAAATCGTGAGAGGAGTGAGAGGAGTGTGAGAGGTGTGTGGAGAGGTGTGACTGTGTGGGAGAGGAGTGTGAGAGGGGTGTGTGAGAGAGTGATCAAAAGTGTGAGAGGAGTGAGAGGAATGTGAGAGGTGTGTGAGAGAGGTGTGGGACTGTGTGGGAGAGGAGGTGAGAGGTGTGTGTGAGAGGAGGATCAGTGTGAGAGAGGAGTGTGAGAGGTGTGTGAGAGGTGTGACTGTGTGTGAGAGGTGTGAGAGGAGTGGACTGTGTGTGAGAGGTGTGTGAGAGGGGTGTGGACTGTGTGGGAGAGGTGAGGAGGTGTGACTGTGTGGCAGAGGTGGAGAGTGGAGAGGAGGACTGTGTGTGAGAGGAGGTGAGGAGGTGAGAGGTGTGAGAGAGGTGTGGATCAGGGAGAGGAGGTGAGAGGTGTGTGAGAGGAGTGACTGTGTGAGAGGAGGTAAGAGAGGTGTGTGAGAGAGGTGTGACTGTGTGTGAGAGGTGCAGAGGAGGATCAGGGGTGTGAGAGGTGTGTGTGAGAGGTGTGACTGTGTGGGAGAGGTGTGTGAGGAGGTGTGACTGTGGTGGGAGAGGGGTGAGAGGTGTGTGTGAGAGGTGTGGACTGTGTGGGAGAGGTGTGAGAGGTGTGACTGTGTGGGAGAGGTGTGTGAGAGGTGTGAGAGGTGTGACTGTGTGTGAGAGGTGTGTGAGAGGGGTGGGAGAGGTGTGACTGTGTGGGAGAGGTGTGTGGAGAGGTGTGTGAGAGGTGTGACTGTGTGGGAGAGGGGTGATAGGGTGTGACTGTGTGTGAGAGGTGTGTGTGAGAGGTGGACTGTGTGTGAGAGGTGTGTGTGAGAGGTGTGGACTGTGTGGGAGAGGTGTGTGAGAGGTGTGACTGTGTGGGAGAGGTGTGGAGAGGTGTGACTGTGTGTGAGAGGTGTGTGAGAGGTGTGTGAGAGGTGTGGACTGTGTGTGTGAGAGGTGTGTGAGGAGGTGTGACTGTGTGGGAGAGGTGTGTGAGGAGGTGTGTGTGAGAGGTGACTGTGTGGGAGAGAGGGGTGTGGAGAGGTGTGACTGTGTGAGAGGGGTGTGAGAGGTGTAGTGACGTTTGTATTGATCACTGTCCTTGTTTACTGCCCTTCCCTCACCCTACTCTCCCTCCCCACCCTTACTCTTCCTTCCTCCCCACCCTTACTTCCTCCCTTCCCTCCCTCAACCCTTATTCTCCCTCCCTCCCTCACCTCTTACCCTCTTCCCTCCCTCACCCTCTTATTCTCCCTCCCTCCTCCTCACCCTTATTCACCCTCCCTTCCTCACCCCTTACTATCCCCTCCCTCCTCACCCCTTACTCTCCCTCCCTCCCTCACCCTTATTCACCCTCCCTTCCTCACCCCTTACACCCTCCCTCCCTCAATTCTTTTACTCTCCCTCCCTCCTCACCCTTACTCTCCCTCCCTCCTCACCCTTACTCTCCCTCCTCCCTCACCCTTACTTTTCCCTCCCTCACCCTTACTCCTCTTCCCTCCCTCAATTCTTTTATTCCTCCCTCCCTCCCTCACTCTTACTCTCCCTCCCTCCCTCACCCTTACTTTTTACCCTCCCTCACCCTTACTCTTTTCCCTCTCCCTCAATTCTTACCTCCCTCCCTCACCCTTATTCTCCCTCCTCCCTCACCCTTATTCACCCTCCCTTCCTCACCCCTTACTATCCCTCCCTCCCCAATTTTACTCTCCCTCCCTCCCTCACCCTTACTCTCCCTCCCTCCCTCACCCTTACTCTTCTTCCCTCCTCCTTCAATCTTATTCTCCCTCCCTCCCTCCCTCACCCTTACTCTCCCTCCCTCCCCACCCTTATTCACCCTCCCTCCCTCACCCTTATTCTCCCTCCCTCCCTCAATTTTTACTCTTCTTCCTCCCTCAGCCTTATTCTCCCTCCCTCCCTCACTCCTTACTCTTCTTCCCTCCTCAAATTTTTTACTCTCCTCCCTCCCTCACCCTTATTCACCCTACCTTCCTCTACCCTTACTCTCCCTCCCTCCTCACCATTACTCTTCTTCCCTCCCTCACCCTTACCTCCCTCCCTCACCTTTTATTCTCCCTCCCTCCTCACCCTTACTCTCCCTCCCTCCCTCACCCTTACTCTTCTTCCTCCCTCACCTACTCTCCCTCCCTCCCTCACCCTTACTCTTCTTCTTCCCTCCCTCACCCTACTCCCTCCCTCCCCACCCCTTACTCTTCTTCCCTCCTCAATTCTTATTCTTCCCTCCCTCCTCTCATCTCTCTCCCCTTGTTCCGAAAGCTTTTACAGAGAGAGAGAGAGAGAGAGGAGAGAGAGAGAGAGCCCCGGCTATCCTCCTTCCAATCCATTTAAACCCTCTCTCTAATTACTCTATGACACACACACACACACACACACACACACACACACACACACACACACACACACACACACACACACACACACACACACACACACACACACACACACATTCCAGTTATCGCCTCCACATCCCTAGTCAAAGTTGGAAAGTCCTCAGAGTTCCTCTGCCATAGCTCTTGAGTGTTTACACAACATTCACACTTGCTCAGCTCTATGCTTCCCCTGTCTGGTCTGCTACACAAGGAGGACCTGTAGAAGGAGAGTGGGCGTGCAACACCGTTCTTATATACACCACTTACTACCACCTGAGATCCCTCGCCCGCTAGTTGGCTTTCGTCCCACACCACAAACCCATATGACCACGTACACTGATTCTATAACAGCAGCCCCGTTGTTAAATCATCAACAACTGTCCCACACCACAACCCATATGACCACGTACTGATCACTATAACAACAGCCCCGTTGTTACAATCATCAACAACTGTCCCACACCACAACCCATATGACCACGTACTGATCACTATAACAACAGCCCTGTTGTTGTTACAATCATCAACAACTGTCCCACACCACAAACCCATATGACCACGTACTGATCACTATAACAACAGCCCCTTTGTTAAAATCCTCTCATCAACAACTGTCCCACACCACAACCCATATATGACCACGTACTGATCACTATAACAACAGCCCCTGTTACAATCATCAACAACTGTCCTACACCACAACCTATATGACCACGTACTGATCACTATAACAACAGCCCTGTTGTTACAATCATCAACAACTCGTAGATAACTTTGTGTGTTCACTCCTTGACAATATTTTGTTCAGTAACTACTTAAAGCCCTTGTTACCTCACGCCTCCCCTTCAAGTTATTATGCTGTATATTGTACGAACTTTGTTATTTTTTTACTTTTTAGTTATGGTTGCTGTGTTGGTCATATACGTATCACCACCAGAGAGGACAGTACTACAACCACCTGTTATCTCCTCTACAGTCACCACCAGAGAGGACAGGGCCACAACCACCTGTTATCATCTACATAACACCACCTAGAGAGGACAGTACTACAACCACCTGTTATCCCTACAACACCACCAGACAGTACTACAACCAATTGTTATCATCTACAACACCACCAGAGAGGACAGTACTACAACCACCGTTATCCTCACAACACCACCAGAGGACAGTACTACAACCAATTCCTTGTTATCATCTACAACACCACCAGAGAGGACAGCTGAAGTACTACAACCACCTGTTATCATCTACACAACACCACCAGAGAGAGGACAGTACTACAACCACCTGTTACCTACAACACCACCAGAGGACAGTACTACAACCCACCTGTTATCATCTACAACACCACCACAGAGGACAGTACTACAACCACCTGTTATCATCTACAACACCACCAGAGGATGCACATAAACCACCTGTTATCATCTACAACACCACCAGAGAGGACAGTACTACAACCACCCGTTATCATCTATAACACCACCAGAGAGGATACACAGTACTACAACCACCTGTTATCATCTACAACACCACCAGAGGACAAAATTACAACCACCTGTTATCACCAACAACACCACCAGAGGACAGTACTACAACCACCTGTTAATATCTACAACACCACCAGAGACAGTACTACAACCACCTGTTATCACCAACAACACCACACCTCAGAGGACAGTACTACAAACCACCTGTTATCCTCTCAGGAACACCACCAGAGGACAACAGTACTACAACCACCTGTTATCACCTCAACACCCTCACACCAGAGGACAGTACTACTACAACCACCTGTTATCCCTCTACAACACCACCAGAGAGGACAGTACTACAACCACCTGTTATCACCAACAACACCACCAGAGTGACAGTACTACAACCAATCTGTTATCCCCTACAACACCACCAGAGTGACAGTACTACAACCACCTGTTATCACCAACAACACCAACAGTGACAGTACTACAACCACCCGTTATCCTCTACAACACCACCACCACAGAGGACAGTACTACAAACCACCTGTTATCACCAACAACACCACCAGAGGACAGTACTACAACCACCTGTTATCACCTACAACACCACCAGAGACAGTACTACAACCACCTGTTATCCCTTACAACACCACCAGAGACAGTACTACAAATCCACCTGTTATCATCTAACACCACCAGAGGACAGTACTACAACCACCTGTTATCATCTACAACACCACCAGAGAGGACAGCACTACAAATCCACCCGTTATCATCTACAACACCACCAGAGGACAAAGTACTACAACCACCTGTTATCACCTACAACACCACCAGAGGACAGAAGGGTACTACAAACTTCAATCTGTTATCCCTCTACAACACCACCAGAGAGGACACACCAAGCAACCACCTGTTATCATCTACAACACCACCACAGAGGACAGTACTACAAACCAATTGTTATCATCTGGCCAACACCACCAGAGGACAGTACTACAACCACCTGTTATCACCTCAACAACACCACCAGAGGACAGTACTACAACCACCTGTTATCATCTACAACACCACCAGAGGACAGTACTAAACTTCACCTGTTATCACCTACAACACCTCACTCAGAGGACAGTACCACAACCACCTGTTATCATCTACAACACCACCAGAGAGGACAGTACTACAACCACCCAGCCATCACCCACACAAATACCTCACCAGAGAGGACAGTACTCAAGGAACCACCTGTTATCATCTACAACACCACCAGAGAGGGCAGTACTACAACCACCTGTTACTTCATCTACAACACCACCAGAGAGGACAGTACTTACAACCACCTGTTATCATCAACACCACCAGAGGACAGTACTACAAACTCACCTGTTATCCCTCTACAACACCACCTCAGAGGACAGTACTACAACCACCTGTTATCACCTTACAACACCACCAGAGGACAGTACTACAACCACCTGTTATCCCTCTTACAACACCACCTGCAGGACAGTACTGTGTACAACCACCTGTTACTCATTCACAACACCACCAGAGAGGACAGTACTACAAACCACCTGTTACTTCCACCTACATAACACTACCAGAGGACAAAAAATACAACCACCTGTTATCCCTCTACAACACCAATTGTGAGGACAGTACTACAACCACCTGTTATCACCAACAACACCACCAGAGGACAGTACTACAACCACCTGTTATCACCCACAACACCACCTCAGAGGACAGTACTCACAACCAAATTGTTACCACCCACACACAACACCACCAGAGTGACAGTACTACAACCACCTGTTATCCTCTACAACACCACCAGAGGACAGTACTACAAACCACCTGTTATCACCAACAACACCACCAGAGGACAGTGCACTACAAACCACCTGTTATCATCTACAACACCACCAGAGGACAGTAATACAACCACCCATATCACTCACAAATACCCTCACCACAGAGAGGACAGTACTACAACCACCTGTTATCACCAACAACACCACCAGAGTGACAGTACTACAACCACCTGTTATCACCAACAACACCACCAGAGTGACAGTACTACAACCACCTGTTATCACCTCCACAACACCACCAGAGAGGACAGTACTACAACCACCCGTTATCCCTCTCTACAACACCACCAGAGTGACAGTACCACAACCACCTGTTATCACCTACAACACCACCAGAGGACAGTACTACAAACCACCTGTTATCACCTACAACAATTCACCAGAGAGGACAGTAGTACTACAACCACCTGTTATCACCTACAACACCACCAGAGGACAGTACTACAACCACCTGTTATCACCAACAACACTACAATTCACAGAGGACAGTACTACAAACCACCTGTTATCACCTACAACACCACCAGAGGACAGTACTACACAACCACCTGTTATCCCTCTACAACACCACCAGAGGACAGTACTACAACCACCTGTTATCCCTACAACACCCTCACCCAGAGGACAAAAGTACTACAACCACCTGTTATCACCAAACAACACCACCCAGAGAGGACAGTGTACTACAACCACCTGTTATCACCTACAAATCCCACCAGAGGACAGTACTCATAAACCACCTGTTATCACCTACAACACCACCAGAGGACAGTACTACAACCACCTGTTATCACCTACAACACCACCAGAGGTGACAGTACTACAACCACCTGTTATCACCAACAACACCACCAGAGGACAGTACTACAACCAATTGTTATCACCTACAACAATTTCACCAGAGAGGACAGTACTACAACCACCTGTTATCACCTACAACACCACCAGAGGACAGTACTACAACCACCTGTTATCACTCCCCACAACACCACCAGAGGACACAGTACTACAACCACCTGTTATCACCTACAACACCACCACAGAGGACAGTACTACAACCACCTGTTATCACCTACAACACCACCAGAGGACAGTGCACTACAACCACCTGTTATCCTCTACACAACACCACCAGAGGACAGTACTACAACCACCTGTTATCATCTACAACACCTCACCAGAGGACAGTGCAATTACAACCACCTGTTATCACCTACAACACCACCAGAGGACAGTGCACTACAACCACCTGTTATCCTCTACAACACCACCAGAGGACAGTACTACAACCACCTGTTATCACCTTACAACACCCTCACCAGAGGACAGTACTACAAACCACCCATATCACCTACAACACCCACCACAGGAGGACAGTACTACAACCACCTGTTATCACCTACACAACACCACCAGAGGACAGTACTACAAACTACCCGTTATCCCTACAACACCACCAGAGGACAGTACTACAACCACCTGTTATCACCTACAACACCACCAGAGGACAGTACTACAACCACCTGTTATCTCACAACACCACCAGAGGACAGTACTACAACCACCTGTTATCCCCTACAACACCACCAGAGGACAGTAATTACAACCACCCAAGCATCACCTACAAATCACCTCACCTCAGAGGACAGTGCACTCTCACAACCACCTGTTATCACCTACAACACCACCAGAGGACAAAGTACTACAACCACCTGTTATCCCTACAACACCACCAGAGGACAGTACTACAACCACCTGTTATCACTCACAACACCACCCACAGAGGACAGTACTACAACCACCTGTTATCCTGCTAACACCACCACAGAGGACAGTACTACAACCACCTGTTATCCCTTCTACAACACCACCAGAGAGGACAGTACTACAACCACCTGTTATCACTCTACAACACCCCACCAGAGGACAGTACTACAACCAATCTGTTATCACCTACAACACCACCACACAGAGGACAGTACTACAACCACCTGTTATCCCTCTACAACACCACCAGAGGACAGTACTACAACCACCTGTTATCACCAACAACACCACCAGAGGACAGTAATTACAACCAATTCGTTATCACCAACAACACCACCAGAGGACAGTACTACAACCACCTGTTATCATCTACAACACCACCAGAGGATGCGCAATTACAACCACCTGTTATCACCTACAACACCACCAGAGAGGCACAGTACTACAACCACCTGTTATCACCAACAACACCACCAGAGTGACAGTACTACAACCAATCTGTTATCATCACCAACAACACCACCAGAGGACAAAATACAAACCACCTGTTATCACCTACAACACCACCCTCACAGAGAGAGGACAGTACTCACAACCACCTGTTATCCCCTACAACACCACCAGAGGACAGTAATACAACCACCTGTTATCACCTACAACACCACCACAGAGGACAGTAATTACAACCACCTGCTGTTATCACCTACAACACCACCACAGAGAGGACAGTACTACAACCACCTGTTATCACCTACAACACCACCAGAGGACAGTACTACAACCAATTCGTTATCACCTACAACACCACCAGAGTGACAGTACTACAACTACCCGTTATCACCTACAACACCACCAGAGTGACAGTACTACAACCACCTGTTATCACCTACAACACCACCAGAGAGACAGTACTACAACCACTTGTTACTCCACAACACCTTCAGAGGACAGTACTCCCCATGTCGCTATAATCATCCTTTAGCGACAGCAGCAGCAGGATTACATGCTTAGGTTAGGATATCAGCCTAAACCAATCAGAGAAGAGACGTTAGAGTTTCATCCAATCAGCGGAGATCATAATACAATAAGATGGAGTAAAATTCGTCCAATCAACGTGTGAGAGGTAGATATATAAATGGCCAGAGAGAGAGAGAGAGAGAGAGAGAGAGAGAGAGAGAGAGAGAGAGATGTATTTGCTGCAGTGACATAATAAAATTAAAGCCTTGATGTGTTATTATTTTGTGTTATTATTTTGTGTGTGTGTGTGTGTATGTGTGTGTGTGTGTGGGTCTGTGTGGTGTATGTGTGTGTGTGTGGGTCTGTGTGGTGTGGGTGTGTGTGTGTGGGTCTGTGTGGTGTGTGTATGTGTGTGTGTGTGGGTCTGTGTGGTGTGTGTGTGGGGCCTGTGTGTGTGTGTGGGTCTGTGTGGTGTGTGTGTGTGGGGGGCCTGTGTGTGTGTGTGTGTGTGTGGGTCCGTGTGGTGTGTGTGTGGGGGTCTGTGTGTGTGTGTGTGTGTCGTGTGGTGTGTGTGTATGTGTGTGTGTGGGTCTGTGTGGTGTGTGTGTGTGTGTGTGTGTGTGTGGGTCTGTGGTGTGTGTGTGTGTGTGTGTGTGTCAGATCCAGAGCAGGTAACTAAACATCAACCACACCACAGAAGTTTTAAATATATCACCCTTACCGCACCCTCACCGCACCCTCACCGCACCCTCACCGCACCCACCCCACACCCTCACCGCACCCACCCCACACCCTCACCGCACCCACCCCACACCCCTCACCGCACCCACCCCACACCCCTCACTGCACCCACCCCACACCCTCACCGCACCCACCCCACACCCTCACTGCACCCACCCCACACCTCACCGCACCCACCCCACACCCTCACCGCACCCACCCCACACCCCTCACCACCGCACCCACCCCACACCCTCACCGCACCCACCCCACACCCTCACCGCACCCACCCCACACCCTCACCGCACCCTCACCGCACCCTTTCCTGCACCCTCACTGCACCCACCCCACACCCTCACTGCACCCACCCCACACCCTCACTGCACCCACCCCACACCCCTCACCGCACCCACCCCACACCGCACCCTCACTGCACCTCTTTCGCACCCTCACCGCACCCACCCCACACCTCACCGCACCTCACCGCACCCACCCCACACCCTCACTGCACCCACCCCACACCCCTCACCGCACCCACCCCACACCCTCACTGCACCCACCCCACACCCTCACTGCCTCCACCACACCCCTCACTGCACCCACCCCACACCCACCCCACACCCTTACTGCACCCTCACTGCACCCCTCACTGCACCCACCCCACACCCTCACCGCACCCACCCCACACCCCTCACTGCACCCACCCCACACCCTCACCGCACCATCCACACCCTCACCTGCACCCCTCACTGCACCCACCCCACACCCTCACCGCACCCTCACTGCACCCACCCCACACCCTCACCGCACCCTCACTGCACCCACACCGCACCCACCCCACACCTCACCGCACCTCACCGCACCCACCCCACACCCTCACGCACCCTCACTGCACCCACACCCGCATCCACACCGCACCCTCACCGCACCCACCCCACACCTCATCGCACCCTCACCGCACCCACCCCACACCCTCACTGCACCCACACCGCACCCACCCCACACCCTCACTACACCCTCACCGCACCCACACTGCACCCTCACTCCACCCACACCGCACCCTCACTGCACCCACCACACCCTCACCGCACCCACCCCACACCCCTCACTGCACCCACACCGCACCCTCACCGCACCCACCCCACACCCTCACCGCACCCTCACCGCACCCACCCCACACCCCTCACTGCACCCATACTGCACCCTCACCGCACCCACCCCACACCTCACTGCACCCACCCCACACCCCCCACCCTACACCCTCAAGGCACCCACCCTACACCCTCACCGCACCCACACTGCACCCCTCACTCCACCCTCACTGCACCCACCCCACACCCTCACCCCGCACCCTCACCACCTACGCCCCTACACCCTCACCACCGCACCCACCCCACACCCTCACCGCACCCACCCCACACCCTCACCCACACCGCACCCTCACTCCACACCCACCCCACACCCCTCACCACACCCACCCCACACCCCTCAACGCACCCACCCCACACCCCTCACCGCACCCACACCGCATCCTCACTCCACCCACCCCACACCCACCCCACACCTCACCACACCCTCCCCACACCCACCCCACACCGTCACCGCACCCACCCCCACACCCCTCACTCCACCCACCCTACACCCTCACCGCACCCACCCCACACCTCACCGCACCCACCCCCACACCCTGCCCTTACCCACCCCACACCCTCACTGCACCCACCCCCACACCCTCACCGCACCCACCCCACACCCTCACTGCACCCACACCGCACCCTCACTCCACCCACCCCACACCCTCATTGCACCCACCCCACACCTCACTGCACCCTCCCACACCCTCACTGCACCTGCAAAGTCTGACCATATTCACCCCAGTATTAACACTACAAGGTGATGACAACTATCTATAATACTTCCCTATATTCTCTCAACATGTGAGGTATGATACACTCCCGCACCCACATGAGTAAGATCACATCCGCAAATATCTTGGTGTCAGCTCCACAATGCGGATGCCTGTTGGTACCTCTGGTAGGGGTGTGTGTGTGTGTGTGTGCTGCACACAACCTCACTATCACCAATACCTTGTTTAGGCAGGCCGACAAGTTCAAGGGTTCGTAGCAACACCCACGATCCAAACACTGGCATCTCATTGACTACATCATTGTCAGAGAAAGAGATCGCCGAGATGTCCTCATCACCTGTGCCATGCGTGGCTAAGACCACTGCGACAAATAGTAATCCTGTACATGGCCTTCATCGACCTAACCAAGGCCTTCGACTCAGTCAGTAGGGAAGCCTTCTTGCGGACCCTCAGCCGTTTTGGCTGCCATTAAATTCATTGCCATTGTGAGACAACTCCACAACGGCACCCAGTCTGAGTTCTTCCCCATCCAAACAGGGGTAAAACAAGGATGTGTACTGACTCCAACTCTCTTGTCTATTTTCTTGGCTGCCTTCCTTACTCGTGCCAGTGCCAATTTAGCCGGCGGGGTGGACATCGAGTACCGGATGAAGGGCCTTTTCAACATAAGACGACTGCAGGCAGGAACAATGGTGTTGGCAGCTTCCATTACTGAACTTTAGTAGGCTGACAACCTCACCCTTTGTCACTCACACTGACGCTACCTACAGGAGATCCTGAACACCTATGCAGATGCGTATGCACACTTCGCCTTGTTGAATGTATGTAAGACCAGATTCTTTCTCAGCCTGCCCTGGTTCAGCCACACCTCCACCATCCATTCAGCTTAACGTTACTACCCTCTCTAATGTTACCAACTTTCGGTATTCGGCGCGATCTGTCCACCACCCTGACA